>NC_047111.1:115358185-115574533 GCF_902500255.1 Thalassophryne amazonica | reverse complement strand
GGCAGTCAGTAACGGTTACTTTTTTAGACCAAGCAGAGGAAAAAAATATGGAATCACTCAATTCTGAGGAAAGAATTATGGAATCACCCTGTAAATTTTCATCCCCAAAACTAACACCTGCATCATATCAGATCTGCTCGTTAGTCTGCATCTAAAAAGGAGTGATCACACCTTGGAGAGCTGTTGCACCAAGTGGACTGACATGAATCATGGCTCCAACATGAGAGATGTCAACTGAAACAAAGGAGAGGATTATCAAACTCTTAAAAGAGGGTAAATCATCACACAATGTTGCAAAAGATGTTGGTTGTTCACAGTCAGCTGTGTCTAAACTCAGGACCAAATAGAAACAACATGGGAAGGTTGTTAAAGGCAAACATACTGGTAGACCAAGGAAGACATCAAAGCGTCAAGACAGAAAACTTAAAGCAATATGTCTCAAAAATCGAAAAATGTACAACAAAACAAATGAGGAACGAATGGTAGGAAACTGGAGTCAACGTCTGTGACCGAACTGTAAGAAACCGCCTAAAGGAAATGGGATTTACATACAGAAAAGCTAAACGAAAGCCATCATTAACACCTAAACAGAAAAAAACAAGGTTACAATGGGCTAAGGAAAAGCAATAGTGGACTGTGGATGAAAGTCATATTCAGTGATGAATCTCGAATCTGCATTGGGCAAGGTGATGATGCTGGAACTTTTGTTTGGTGCCTTTCCAATGAGATTTACAAAGATGACTGCCTGAAGAGAACATGTAAATTTCCACAGTCATTGATGATATGGGGCTGCATGTCAGGTAAAGGCACTGGGGAGATGGCTGTCATTACATCATCAATAAATGCACAAGTTTATGTTGATATTTTGGACAATTGAAAGGATGTTTGGGGATGATAATGCATCTTGCCATAGAGCAAAAACTGCAAAAATATTCCTTGCAAAAAGACACATAGGGTCAATGTCAATGAGCAGATCTGATATGATGCAGGTGTTAGTTTTGGGGATGAAAATTTACAGGGTGATTCCATAATTTTTTCCTCAGAATTGAGTGATTCCATATTTTTTTTCCTCTGCTTGGTCTAAAAAAGTAACCGTTACTGACTGCCACAATCTTTTTTTCTTGATTTCTTATAGTGTTTCTTAAAGCCAGAAAGTTGCCATTTGAAATGACTTTAGTTTTGTGTCATGTCTGTGATCTGCTTTTTTTCTACAAAATTAAACAACTGAATGAACGTCATCCGAGGCCGGTGATTCCATAATTTTTGCCAGGGGTTGTATATATATATATATATATATATATGATACTTATAAATTCAGCCCATTTTACCAGTTACCCTCCTCCATCTTCTTTATGTGCTAATCTACTGGTATCTTTGACTCTGCTGAAATCAGTGCAAAAAGCTGCTATTTCAGTCAGTCCACTTTAACTTCAATATCCATTTACTATAAAAGGTCAACCACCAGATCAAAGTGTGACCGAACTATATTTTAAAACTGTCAAGAGCAGTTTTTTGTGCTGTTTGAGACACAGAGACAAAGAAACATAGACAGCATCTCAACAATGGAAACAAAGTCACAAAAACAAGGGCACAGAGAGGCTATACAGTCACAAGAGCCCTTAACTGTTAAGTGATTCTGATTGAAAGAGAGAAAATAATAAAGAGAACAACAGCGTGTGGGCTTGATCTGAGTAACAAAGGCATACAGTGAAAACTGCCAATGATTAAGACGGGTAAGGCCAGCAAATAAGAGATCGACTTCACACTGCGTACATTACAAAGTGCAAGTCAAGACTGTTATTCCGGGACACCTCAAAGTCTGACCTTTTCCAGTCCACTTGAAAGAAGATCAGGGTAGACTTTATCTAGCAGAACAAAGCCATAATATCTGACAAAACCAACAGCTGTGTGCAGGTAATAACTGCAAATTTAACCATTTACACATGTATAGGTTACCATTCCAGAAAGAGGAGGCGTATGTGCTGTGAATGGTTTTGTAATGCGAGTCATAAGTCAGAATTATATAGCTGGAAGGCAACCCCGTGCCTTGTGCGCATTCCAAGGAAAATGGATAGCTAGCACACAAATTACTCCCACCCCGAATAAACTGCTGTAACATAGATCAAATTGCTTTTTCACTCTGACGTGTACAAAGGCACAACAGCCACTACAACCACAACCGAACATCCCTCATGTGAAGTAAGGCTTTGCTGGAAAACTCCTGTGAAAACAAATCCAGAGCCCGACAACAGCCGCTCAGCAACACTGATAGTAATCTCTGACTATAGTGCTACATTTTAATGCTGCGTCTGTTGGACCGCAGCTCACTCAACGCGGCAGAGAGGCAAATGCTCCAAACAGAGTATCAAAGGCAATAACACAACGCAACCTTAGAAGATTTTCAAGCAAATCCCAACACACACAAGGCTGGAGAGATCTGAGGAAGCATCACTGTAGTCTGGGACTTACCTCAAGCGCCTCCAGCGTTACGAACCCTGTGATGGAAAAGCCATCGATGATGTCCTCCTCAGCTGAAGAAGACTCTTTACGCTTTCTTCTTGGAGGTCTAGGACGGGATGAGGGTTCCCTGTCTCCTTCCCTCTCCGAATCAGAGGAGAAGCGAAACACAGACCCCTTAACATGGTTGTTCCTGATCCCATTTGATCTCCTTTCCCGATCCCTCTCGGACCGCGACTTCCTCTTCTTGCGGACACTGCTACAGCGTGGGCCATCCATGTCCTTCACCGTAAACATCCAGAAAAATCCTCCTCTTGCAGTGAATCAAGTCCTTCGAGAGCCAACCACCTGCACAACCTGACCTCCAATTACGAGAAAATCCTGAGAATTTCTACAATAGCCAAATGAATGTTTCAGTATTTTGCATCCAAGGTAACCATGAAAAATCCAACAGATTAATCCTCTTCACAGGAAACTCAAAACGGCACTCAATCATTAATCCAAGCAAAGATCCCAAAAGGTCTTCCATCAATTCCTACAACTGAGGTGTACAACTATCTGTTAAACGTGGTGTCGCCAGTCTCTGAATTCCGTCACTGAAAGATGTTTTCAAGTCAGCGTCTGCTTGGTGAACTTATCCCCCCACAGCAAGCTGAGCTGGTGATCCCCCATCTTTCTTCTCCAGGAAACCACTCTTCTTACTCAAGGTCAGCAAACTGTCGCTCCTGCAAAATAAAGAGAGTGTGCATTTGCAACATGTTCACTCAGCAGGTTCAACTGTGCATTTAGTCAATGAGCCATTTTCTAAAGCTGCTGCATATTATACAGAAGGCTGCTGCCATTCTAGATAATGCAGAATAAATGTTTTATTAGGGTGGTTACAGTCTCATCTGTTCAGTCTACTGTGTTTTCTTACGCCGCAAGATGATCATTAAGCCCTAAGAACAGACAATTAGCTTTTGTAAACTGCTTTTTACCTAGTCTCTCGCAAGCTTTTGCCACGCTGGTCTTTTTCATTATTACATTACATAAATTAATTATCTACCAGTATTTTTACTTTGCTACTTGATGTCTTGAGCGTCTTACGTGCCCCAATTAGTCATTTGGTTGAGGCCTAGCAGCTAACTTCACATAAAACACAGCGACCTGAAATGCAAATTTGATTAGTCAATCTTAAAAAAAAAGAAACAGCAGTAACTATCATGAAACCAAATTAAATGTTTTAGAAATTTAACAAGAACAAAAATGGTAATTTTTCCCCATCTTCTCAAATGTGATTTGCTCTCATTCTGTTTAACACAAACTGGGTTTGATCTGTTTTCAATCAATCAATCAATCAATTTTTTTTTTATATAGCGCCAAATCACAACAAACAGTTGCCCCAAGGCGCTTTATATTGTAAGGCAAGGCCATACAATAATGATGTAAAACCCCAACGGTCAAAACGACCCCCTGTGAGCAAGCACTTGGCTACAGTGGGAAGGAAAAACTCCCTTTTAACAGGAAGAAACCTCCAGCAGAACCAGGCTCAGGGAGGGGCAGTCCTCTGCTGGGACTGGTTGGGGCTGAGGGAGAGAACCAGGAAAAAGACATGCTGTGGAGGGGAGCAGAGATCGATCACTAATGATTAAATGCAGAGTGGTGCATACAGAGCAAAAAGAGAAAGAAACAGTGGATCATGGGAACCCCCCAGCAGTCTACGTCTATAGCAGCATAACTAAGGGATGGTTCAGGGTCACCTGATCCAGCCCTAACTATAAGCTTTAGCAAAAAGGAAAGTTTTAAGCCTAATCTTAAAAGTAGAGAGGGTGTCTGTCTCCCTGATCTGAATTGGGAGCTGGTTCCACAGGAGAGGAGCCTGAAAGCTGAAGGCTCTGCCTCCCATTCTACTCTTACAAACCCTAGGAACTACAAGTAAGCCTGCAGTCTGAGAGCGAAGCGCTCTATTGGGGTGATATGGTACTATGAGGTCCCTAAGATAAGATGGGACCTGATTATTCAAAACCTTATAAGTAAGAAGAAGAATTTTAAATTCTATTCTAGAATTAACAGGAAGCCAATGAAGAGAGGCCAATATGGGTGAGATATGCTCTCTCCTTCTAGTCCCCGTCAGCACTCTAGCTGCAGCATTTTGAATTAACTGAAGGCTTTTTAGGGAACTTTTAGGACAACCTGATAATAATGAATTACAATAGTCCAGCCTAGAGGAAATAAATGCATGAATTAGTTTTTCAGCATCACTCTGAGACAAGACCTTTCTGATTTTAGAGATATTGCGTAAATGCAAAAAAGCAGTCCTACATATTTGTTTAATATGCGCTTTGAATGACATATCCTGATCAAAAATGACTCCAAGATTTCTCACAGTATTACTAGAGGTCAGGGTAATGCCATCCAGAGTAAGGATCTGGTTAGACACCATGTTTCTAAGATTTGTGGGGCCAAGAACAATAACTTCAGTTTTATCTGAGTTTAAAAGCAGGAAATTAGAGGTCATCCATGTCTTTATGTCTGTAAGACAATCCTGCAGTTTAGCTAATTGGTGTGTGTCCTCTGGCTTCATGGATAAAGCTGGGTATCATCTGCGTAACAATGAAAATTTAAGCAATACCGTCTAATAATACTGCCTAAGGGAAGCATATATAAAGTGAATAAAATTGGTCCTAGCACAGAACCTTGTGGAACTCCATAATTAACTTTAGTCTGTGAAGAAGATTCCCCATTTACATGAACAAATTGTAATCTATTAGACAAATATGATTCAAACCACCGCAGCGCAGTGCCTTTAATACCTATGGCATGCTCTAATCTCTGTAATAAAATTTTATGGTCAACAGTATCAAAAGCAGCACTGAGGTCTAACAGAACAAGCACAGAGATGAGTCCACTGTCCGAGGCCATAAGAAGATCATTTGTAACCTTCACTAATGCTGTTTCTGTACTATGATGAATTCTAAAACCTGACTGAAACTCTTCAAATAGACCATTCCTCTGCAGATGATCAGTTAGCTGTTTTACAACTACCCTTTCAAGAATTTTTGAGAGAAAAGGAAGGTTGGAGATTGGCCTATAATTAGCTAAGATAGCTGGGTCAAGTGATGGCTTTTTAAGTAATGGTTTAATTACTGCCACCTTAAAAGCCTGTGGTACATAGCCAACTAACAAAGATAGATTGATCATATTTAAGATCGAAGCATTAAATAATGGTAGGGCTTCCTTGAGCAGCCTGGTAGGAATGGGGTCTAATAAACATGTTGATGGTTTGGATGAAGTAACTAATGAAAATAACTCAGACAGAACAATCGGAGAGAAAGAGTCTAACCAAATACCGGCATCACTGAAAGCAGCCAAAGATAACGATACGTCTTTGGGATGGTTATGAGTAATTTTTTCTCTAATAGTTAAAATTTTGTTAGCAAAGAAAGTCATGAACTCATTACTAGTTAAAGATAATGGAATACTCAGCTCAATAGAGCTCTGACTCTTTGTCAGCCTGGCTACAGTGCTGAAAAGAAACCTGGGGTTGTTCTTATTTTCTTCAATTAGTGATGAGTAGAAAGATGTCCTAGCTTTACGGAGGGCTTTTTTATAGAGCAACAGACTCTTTTTCCAGGCTAAGTGAAGATCTTCTAAATTAGTGAGACGCCATTTCCTCTCCAACTTACGGGTTATCTGCTTTAAGCTACGAGTTTGAGAGTTATACCATGGAGTCAGACACTTCTGATTTAAAGCTCTCTTTTTCAGAGGAGCTACAGCATCCAAAGTTGTCTTCAATGAGGATGTAAAACTATTGACGTTTTGCACTGTTCAACACTGATGACAGAAAGATTTGTACTGTTTATTACTATTCAAACATGGAAACAGTTTATTTTTAAACTGGCTTTTAAAATCTCTATGTCAAATGTAAAGCTCACTAAGACTAAATTTTAACTGACTAAATTTAAATGGGCTATATCTGAGACATACTTGTGGGTCAACACATGACCAAAGTGTGGACTTTCGGCTATTGGTTGGACAAAACAAGCAGTGGGAAGATGACTCATTTTGAGTCCTGAGACCCTGACATACAGCCAACACATTTCGAACATTATAAAAATAATTAATTGATCATTAAAAGAACCAAAACTTTGACTCCTGGGAGATGTTAATCTTTTCTCTGCTTTGTATCGCTGCAAACTTAAAATAACATCATGATGTCTCAAAGGACACTGGCATTTTTACTATTCCTGGCATTTCATAGACATATATATAAAAAAAGCTATCATCTTTAATATATTGATTTATTGGGGGGTTCCCATGATGCACTGAGTGTTTCTTTCTCTTTTTGCTCTGTATGCACCACTCTGCATTTAATCATTAGTGATTGATCTCTGCTCCCCTCCACAGCATGTCTTTTTCCTGGTCCTCTCCCTCAGCCCCAACCAGTCCCAGCAGAGGACTGCCCCTCCCTGGGCCTGGTTCTGCTGGAGGTTTCTTCCTGTTAAAAGGGAGTTTTTCCTTCCCACTGTCGCCAAGTGCTTGTCACAGGGGGTCATTTTTACGTAATTATTGTATGGCCTTGCCTTACAATATAAAGCGCCTTGGGGCAACTGTTTGTTGTGATTTGGAGCTATATACATAAAATTGATTGATTGATTTACTACAAAGTTGAAAATCAGTAACATATGTTAATTCTGATCCAACTGTAATAATTTTAATATAAAGCCTTGAAAATGAATTTAAAATAATGACCTACTTTTGGAATCTGGCCCTTCTCACTTATTCTATACAGTACTGTGCAAAAATCAATGTCTCACAAAGATGCCACCAAAAATAAATAACTAGAGCACTGCACCCGTACAGTGCAAACCTCCACCAACACTAGTTTCCAATTCCACAAAATGTTTACCTTGGAAAACATTTTCAAGGTCAAAGTCCTGTTAGAAGTGGCTTTTTATAAGCTAAATTAGATGTGATTAAATGTCTGCAGTATGTATTTAGTTCACGCACTTGAATCAAAGTTTTTTATGGTGTTGTCAGGTTTCTTTTTTGTTTTGTTTTTTTTTACTTTTTTAGTTTCTGAATTATTTCTCAGCCACATGGGGTGTGCAGCCAGTACATTCTGACTGCCGGTCCCAAGGCCGGATAAATGAGGAGGGTTGCGTCAGGAAGGGCATCCGGCGTAAAACAAGCCAACCCAACTATGCAGACTCAGAATCGAATTCCCATACCAGATCGGTCGCGGCCCGGGTTAACAACGTCCGCCACCGGTGCTATTGCCCAACAGGGTGCCGGTGGAAATTGGGCTACTGCTGGGCGAAGACGACGAAGAAGAGGAGGAAAACATTGCCACGAACAGCGGGAGAAGAAGAAAACTAGAAGGGTGGAAATGAGAGTGGGGACTTTGAATGTTGGTAGTATGACTGGTAAAGGGAGAGAGCTGGCTGATATGATGGAGAGGAGAAAGGTAGACATATTGTGTGTGCAAGAGACCAAGTGGAAGGGAAGTAAGAGCAGGAGCATCGGCGGTGGGTACAAGTTGTTGTACCATGGTGAGGACAGGAAGAGAAATGGTGTTGGGGTCATTTTAAAGGAAGAGTATGTTAAAAGTGTGCTGGAGGTTAAGCGAGTGTCTGACAGGGTGATGAGTGTGAAGTTGGAAATTGAAGGGGTGATGATGAATATCATCAGTGCATATGCCCCACAGGTAGGTTGTGAGATGAAGGAGAAAGAAGATTTCTGGAGTGTGTTAGATGAGGTGGTGGAGAGTGTGCCCAAGCATGAAAGAGTGGTGATAGGAGCAGACTTCAATGGGCATGTTGGTGAAGGGAACAGAGGTGATGAGGAAGTAATGGGTAGATAAGGTATCAAGGATAGGAATGGGGAAGGACAGATGGTAGTTGATTTTGCAAAAAGGATGGAAATGGCTGTGGTGAATACCTACTTTAAGAAAAGGGAGGAGCACAGGGTAACATATAAGAGTGGAGGAAGGTGCACACAGGTGGACTACATTCTTTATAGGAGATGCAAGCTAAAAGAAATCAGACTGTAAGGTAGTAGCAGGAGAGAGTGTCACTAGACAGCATAGGATGGTTGTTAGTAGGATGACTTTAGAGGTAAAGAAGAAGAAGAGAGCGAGAGCTCAACAAAGGATCAGATGGTGGAAGCTGAAGGAGGAAGACTGTTGTGTGAAATTTAGCGAGCAGGTGAGAGAAGCACTGGTTGGAGGGGAAGCAATTTTGGACAACTGGAAAAGTACTGCAGATGTGGTGAGGGAGACAGCTAGGGCATGACATCTGGACAGTGGAAGGAAGACAAGGAGACTTGGTGGTGGAATGAAGAGGTCCAGGAAAGCATAAGGAGAAAGAGGTTGACGAAAAAGTTTTGGGATAGTCGGAGAGATGAAGAAAGTAGACAGGAGTACAAGGAGATGCGGCGTAAGGCGAGAAGTGGCAAAAGCGAAGGAAAAGGCATATTGCGAGCTGTACAAGAAGTTGAATAGTAAGGAAGGAGAAAAGGACTTGTACCGATTGGCCAGACAAAGGGACAGAGCTGGAAAGGATGTGCAGCAGGTTAGGATGGTAAAAGATGCACATGGTAATGTGCTGACAAGTGAGGAGTGTGTGCTGAGAAGGTGGAGGGAATATTTTGAAGAGTTGATGAATAAAGAAAATGAGTGAGAGAAAAGGCTGGATGATGTGGCGAGAGTAAATCAGGAAGTAAAAGAGATTAGCAAGGAAGAAGTGAGGGCTGCTATGAAGAGGATGAAGAGTGGAAAGGCAGTTGGTCCAGATGACATTCCAATGGAGGCATGGAAATGTCTA
Source organism: Thalassophryne amazonica (assembly GCF_902500255.1). Taxonomy (NCBI): domain Eukaryota; kingdom Metazoa; phylum Chordata; class Actinopteri; order Batrachoidiformes; family Batrachoididae; genus Thalassophryne; species Thalassophryne amazonica. The sequence goes on along the minus strand of NC_047111.1, from coordinate 115,565,273 downwards.
GGAGAGATGGCAGTAGAGTTTCTAACCAGATTGTTTAATAAAATCTTGGAAAGTGAGAGGATGCCTGAGGAGTGGAGATGAAGTGTGCTGGTTCCTATTTTCAAGAACAAGGGTGATGTGCAGAGCTGCAGTAACTACAGAGGCATAAAGCTGATCAGCCACAGCATGAAGTTATGGGAAAGAGTAGTAGAAGCTAGGCTTAGAAAACAGGTGAAGATCTGTGAGCAGCAATATGGTTTCATGCCGAGAAAGAGCACTACAGATGCAATGTTTGCTCTGAGAATAATGTTGGAAAAGTACAGAGAAGGACAGAAAGAGTTACATTGTGTGTTTGTGGACTTAGAAAAAGCTTATGATAGGGTGCCAAGAGAAGAGTTGTGGCATTGTATGAGGAAGTCTGGAGTGGCAGAGAAGTATGTTAGGGTAGTACAGGACATGTACAAGAATAGTGTGACAGCGGTGAGATGCGCAGTCGGAATGACAGACTCATTCAAGGTGGAGGTGGGATTACACCAAGGATCAGCTCTGAGTCCTTTCTTGTTTGCAGGACAGGTTGACAGATGAGATCAGACAGGAGTCCCCATGGACTATGATGTTTGCAGATGACATTGTGATCTGTAGTGAGTGTAGAGAGCAAGTTGAGTCTAGTCTGGAGAAGTGGAGATATGCTTTGGAGAGAAGGGGAATGAAAGTCAGCAGAAGCAAGACTGAGTACATGTGTGTGAATGAGAGGGAGCCCAGTGGAATAGTGCAGTTACAAGGAGTAGAAGTGGTGAAAGTAGATGAGTTTAAATATTTGGGGTCAACTGTTCAAAGTAATGGAGAGTGTGGTAGAGAGGTGAAGAAGAGAGTGCAGGCAGGGTGGATTGGGTGGAGAAAGGTGGCAGGAGTGATTTGTGACTGAAGAATATCAGCAAGAGTGAAGGAGAAAGTTTACAAGACAGTAGTGAGACCAGCTATGTTGTATGGTTTAGAGACAGTGGCACTAACAAAAAGACAGGAGGCAGAGCTGGAGGTGGCAGAGCTGAAGATGTTGAGATTCTCTTTGGGAGTGACAAGAATGGACAAGATTACGAATGAACATATCAGAGGGACAGCTCAGGTGGGATGGTTTGGAGACAAAGTCAGAGAGGCGAGATTGAGATGGTTTGGACATGTGCAGAGGAGGGACCCAGGGTATATAGGGAGAAGGATGCTGAGGATGGAGCCACCAGGCAGGAGGAGAAGAGGGAGACCAAAGAGGAGGTTCATGGATGTGCTGAGAGAGGACATGCAGGTGTTTGGTGTGACAGAGGAAGATACAGAGGACAGGGTGAGATGGAAACGATTGATCTGCTGTGGCGACCCCTAACGGGAACAGCCAAAAGACAAAGAAGAAGTTTCTGAATTCTTTCTCAGATCATTTTCACAGAATATTGGTTATCTCTGGTGTGCACAATTTGTCATTGCTTTTTTGGCACTTGGTTTCCAACTGATAACTGACAAATAGACAGACATAAAATTGGAACATCCATCCAATTTTGGTGGTGTAGGTAAATCCATAAGAGGAAAATGAGAGTGACTGAGGAACGTTTGATTGAGATATAATGCAAAATGTGCACCAAATGGGCTTTCAATATTAAATTGAAATTTCCACAAGATCCACAATCCAGATTAGATCCAGATCAAACTTTGTCAGGTGATAGTGAGTGCCAGTCTGCACCTTGCATTCAAATATGAATGTGATTGAGGCATGTTTAGTTAAGATATAATGTAAAATATAGATTAAAATGGGGTTTCAAAGTTAAATTTAAATGGCCACAAAATCTGTAATCTGAATCAGATCCACATTAAACATCGTCAGTCAATAAAGGACACCATCCTACATAATGCCCTCAAATATGAAAGACATTTGATCTTTTTGACAGAATTGTGAATTTTTGAAAATTCATTCGATATTAAAGATATGACCTTGAACACTGAATCGGTTATGAGTCTTCAGTAAAAATGTCATGATACATGAAGAATTGTGGGCTCCAGGCTGTTCACAAACAGACAAACAGGAGTGAAAACATAACCTCCTCCAACTTCAGTGGTGGCAGTAACATGATAAATGTATCATGTGATTACACTTATTGGCCAATCATTAACCATTAATTATTATATCCTGTTGTTGGCTTTGTGGAATGTTGTGTTAAGCTGTAACCTGACAAATTAATCAGATTTTTACTCATCTGAAGTGGTCCCCTACTTATTTATTTCATATTTGATCTTTCACTTACGTACCAATGAAGTAATAATGTTGAAAACCACATTTCATACAGAAAATTGGATGCTTAAGATTTCTGCACAGTACTGTATGATCAGCAGTTCTATTTGATTAAAAAGTAGGTTTGCCTTAAGACACATCATCAATACATATGACAGTTACACTGAATACAGGTGGTGTAACACATAACTTCTGTCTCGTGATTATCAAACTACATCTAGCTACATCTAGTATCTAGCTACAATTACTGGTGAGGTCTTTTCAAATCAAAAGGTTTTTGGCATTTGGACACATGCTCAAATCTGAATAACCAAGATCATCACATCATCTGCAAAACTCAAATCTCCACAAACTGCTTCTTCCACAAAACTGCCTCATGCTGTAAAATTCATCTCTTTTTTCAAAAATGACTGCAGATCCTCAAGCTTTTACATATGCTGATGACATCATACTTTCTCTGGCTGACAGTGAAGGCATGTGGCGGCTATGACATTAGGATGAACCATTCAACAGCTTCATTCCGAAGCATTCCCAACATATATGCTATAGTCAAGGCCCGAAGCCACTAAAACTCACTGAAGCACACATGGCTTCCCTGTGTGTCCTGAATACCAATTCTTAACCATGACATCACAGAGATGGCATCTTGTGTAGGAGCCTGAATCAGCAAACTGCATGCATTGACAAAAATATTTCAGAATCAATCTGTCACTGTCAAAAACACCATTTTTAAACTTGTCTGCTTGTTCACAGGTTGCTTCATCTGGATTCTGCAACATGCACAAATCTCTTGCTGCATCCTGCAAAAGTACATGCACAATTCCAAGCACTTGCAAAAAAAATAGATGCAAAACAAAGGCATATCAAACAAGCCAGCATGCCAGCACAGGTACCAATTTAAAAAAAATAGTCCCTTCATGCAGAGGTTTGAAAATGTAAGCAAATCCACATCTACTAGAATGATTTTTTTTCAACCTGATGCCCCATGCCAGCACTCACATACACCTCCAAACAGCTCGCTTCTTGCAATAAAAGCTGGATTGTGCCACTCGCTCTAGCTTTTGGAAAAGACTCTTTGCTCTTGTCTGGCTTTTTGTCTGCCTGTGCTGTCAGTACAGATCTCAGTAATCCAGTCCAGCCCACAGCAGCAGCAGCAGCAGCGGACTGCCTCTGTCTCCTGCTCCGGCTCTCCCAGCTTCATTTTCCGCTACAACACACAACAAAAGCCTCTCTTTCTGCTCCGAGACATGTCATGCAAAACCAAGAAATGCAAACCCTTGCGAGTGGGGAGGGACCGTCCGGGTAAGTTGCAGGCCGTCGGTCACTATTTTTTTTTTAACAAAACAAAAAAATAAACAAAAAAGATAAAGCGCAAGAAGGTTTTGGAGCTGGCAAAATAAATCCCGCAAAAGCAAACCAGAGCGTATCTCCTCCTCCGCCTCCTCCTCTCCTCCTCCTCTCCTCAGATCCGAGCGTCAGGATCCCGGAGAAGCGGGGACCGGGGCGCAGTGATACGATAATGCCGCAGTGCCGCCGTGCGCGCTGCCCGCTTCCTCCTCAGCGCAAACAAGTGCAAGCTCAGATCGCGTGCCCGCTGCGATCCATGTGTTCACACAAACAAACAAATAAATAAATCAATAAATCATTTGGAGTGAGCACACACATCTTTTTGTCTCTATAATAATTTTCGCTCTTCTTTGTGTCTGACATTGTTAGCATAAAAATATGGCCGTGGCTATTCGCGCAGCGGCCGTGTCCATAACTCTCATTTAGCTATTAGCATGGCAAAACTTGGAACTACTTGTATAAACAAACATACTGCATTCAAGTTGTCAGAACTCCTTTAATGTTTTCGATTTTGATTTTGATTTTTTTTTTTTTATGGCAAAGGCTATTCGCCCAACCGTTGGGCAGATAAATATAATGTCTTATTCGCCCAACTGTGATCATGTATTTGACACGTTTTGCGCATCTAAACTACTACCACTTTTTAAGGCTCATATGTTTGACACATTTAACGGCGTTGTCTTTAATTACTGCAAAAACACCGCAATGGATGAAAACAGACAAACTTCATAAGCATTTTGAACGGAAGCCTGTTAACAACGATGAAACAGTTTTTGAACAAAATGCTACCTGTTGGCTGTAAGATGGTGTTAGTTTGACACAGTTCCCTGGGTGTGATGAGCCAAACAGAACCGCTTTAGATCACACCTCCTCCGCGGGCTGCGAACCCTGCCACAGCCGGTGAGAAACTGTCCGCCTTTTTTCCCTCCCGCGATGAAACCGGAAGCGAGCTTACAAGCGCACTCATTGGTCGGTTGTGGTTGGGCGTATATGCTCACGTATTTACTTTATTGAGCCAACGGTTGAGCGTATAGCCACTCTCTTTTTTTATTCGTCCGTGTCCACATTTCACTATTCACACAGCAAGACTCTGGTGGCAAAAGGCCGACCCTATTCAAACGGCAGCCGCGTCCATAACTCTCATTTAATGCAGTATGTTTGTTTATACAAGTAGTTCCAAGTTTTACCACCAGAGTCTTGCTGTGCAAATAGCCAAATAAGAGTTATGGACACGGCGGCTGTGCGAATAGCCACTTCCTAAAAATATAGGAGAAGCAGCCCATATTGTGTTAAAAGTGATTCCAAGAAGTTTCCTCACCGTGACTTCAAATAAACAAGCTCAATGTCTACTCGAGTCTCTTTTATTTTAGATCTCTATCATTGTAACCAAGTGTTAAGCTTCGGTGCAGCTAGGGGTGGGCAGATCAATCCTAATATCGATAATATCGATACCAACACTGGTATTGATATTGAATGATCCTCATGTAAAAAGATCAATACTCAAGCTTTTTTTCTCTCCCCCAGACCTGCAGTGGGTCTATAATCAACTTTTCTGCGGTGCGGCTTTGCTTTGAACCTTGAACCAATTGAAGCAGTGATTCGTGGATTCATTGTTTTATTTCACTTTATCCTAATTTTTCCTCGCTAAAACCCTGAAGAGTATATGTCTGTGAGTAATATTTCATATTTTTTATGTTAAACCGACCTGTTATGGTCTTCTGAAACAGTTGATAGATGTATTTTATAACTTAAAAACGGGACCGATGCTAACTCGTTAGCATGTCTATGGCGTTTTCAATGTTAAAGTTAGCATTAAGATATTCACATCAGCATGTTTGTTGATTTGTTTTCTGTATGGCTCAGCGTTCATTGTTGTAAAAGAGTCAAATTGTAATTTTTTAAATTTATTTTTATTCGTATATTAATAATAATAACAACAACAATAATTGTCTACATAATAGATAATAAGAGTCAGTAATAATAGACTTATAATGTTATAATACAATTTTAGAGAAAGAGACAAAAAGAACCTAATGAAACAAAACACAACAGAAAAGATAAAACCATGTAACAATGAAAATAAATAAATACATGTAGAAATAAATAACTGTTTCCTGTGAACACCTAGTGAGTAGCCTACTGTCGTTTAGGTTTTGAAACCTTGTTTCTGAAGTGTTTTTGTGTGATGTGCACAATTTTCAGTATTCTGACTAATACCACCAGTCATTTACAAGCCTAGATCAACTTTGTAATATAAAAAAAATCAGTCTGTTTTTGATTATTAACATTTACTTGCACTTTTACTTTCAATACTTGAGTACATTTAGTTGTACATTACTTGTCATACTTAAGTACAATAAATACTAGATACTTTAAGACTTTTACTTGAGTAGCATTTCAGTCGGTGACTTGAACTTCTACCAAAGTCATTTTTTAAATGGGTATCTTTACTTTTATTTAAGTGTGATTTTCCGGTACTTTATACAACACTGACAGTCGCCATGTTGTGTTGCTCAGTTTTTGCATAACATCAACTTCAGGTCTATTTTGGCCCTTTCTAGCTGATGGGAGAACAGCCATGGTCTTTAGCTGCTGCAAAATGTCCACTCTAATTGAAAATACATGGCAAGTCTTCACCTTGCCTCTGTCGCTTGCTGTCGCTTGTAGCTAATGGGACTTTAGCTACACTGTGTTGGGAGCTCATTGTCCGCTGGATGCGACTGTTAGCTGTTGGGGAGGGCTGTTCCTGTCATTTTGAGCATTTTATTACAGACACCTGGAATAACATGGCTCGTTGTGTGGTGAAACATCCTAATGGATCATCTAAGATGGTCCTACTGCAATATTCACGCTGAATGAAAATCTTTAGCAGCTATCTGTAGCTGCTAATGTACGATTACTAAGAAAATAAGCCGCTTATAACTTTTTCTGCCTACACCAAAGCAAACCATTATGAGAACCACCACGCAGTCCCCCAAAAATATGACTTAATGCACACCAGTTTAGCCTGTTAGCTTAGCTGGTTCGAACACAAAGATAGGGTGTGTTCAGGTTTCTTTCATCACACACTGAGCCAACCATGCTCCATCTCTTTATTGATTTATGGATTCATCATGATGTAGCCAGAATCAGTGTATATACAGTCTGTCTATGGTTTTAACCCAATAAGTAAGTTTAGATGATAAGTTAGCTGAGATAAATTGAATAATACAACCACAGAGTTAGCTGTAATTATAAAAAAGAATACTGGAGCTGTGCATAGATTTTTACACTGTTTAAGAAATGAAGATTCATGGTGATGAAGTGTCTATGCACCTTCTGGTCAAAGAAAACTGGCTCTGAAAATGATGATTTGTATTAACAACAAACAACATAATGACAGTGCACACAAATACTTTGCTGTGACTGTTTCCTTTAAGACAGGTTGACGGATGAGATCAGACAGGAGTCCCCATGGACTATGATGTTTGCAGATGACATTGTGATCTGTAGTGAGAGTAGAGAGCAAGTTGAGTCTAGTCTGGAGAAGTGGAGATATGCTTTGGAGAGAAGGGGAATGAAAGTCAGTAGAAGCAAGACTGAGTACATGTGTGTGAATGAGAGGGAGCCCAGTGGAATAGTGCAGTTACAAGGAGTAGAAGTGGTGAAAGTAGATGAGTTTAAATATTTGGGGTCAACTGTTCAAAGTAATGGAGAGTGTGGTAGAGAGGTGAAGAAGAGAGTGCAGGCAGGGTGGATTGGGTGGAGAAAGGTGGCAGGAGTGATTTGTGACCGAAGAATATCAGCAAGAGTGAAGGAGAAAGTTTACAAGACAGTAGTGAGACCAGCTATGTTGGACGGCTTAGAGACGGTGGCACTAACAAAAAGACAGGAGGCAGAGCTGAAGATGTTGAGATTCTCTTTGGGAGTGACAAGAATGGACAAGATTACGAATGAACATATCAGAGGGACAGCTCAGGTGGGACGGTTTGGAGACAAAGTCAGAGAGGCGAGATTGAGATGGTTTGGACATGTGCAGAGGAGGGACCCAGTGTATATAGGGAGAAGGATGCTGAGGATGGAGCCACCAGGCAGGAGGAGAAGAGGGAGACCAAAGAGGAGGTTCATGGATGTGCTGAGAGAGGACATGCAGGTGGTTGGTGTGACAGAGGAAGATACAGAGGACAGGGTGAGATGGAAACGATTGATCTGCTGTGGCGACCCCTAACGGGAACAGCCGAAAGACAAAGAAGAAGAAGAAGTTTCCTTTAAGTATGTAATTCATAAATTCATATTCACCGTACTGAGATATCCCATAATCCCTTGTGTGCCAGAGTCGCTTCTGTCTAAACAACATTGAAAAACCACAACAGCAATTGCAAATTAACATTATATGACCAAAATGTATGTTTTATGCCTTTCTTAACATTTATAAGAGACTGCTGCATGAAACCCTGAAAACTTGCTAAAACAAATATTCCAAATATTCCGTGTTTGCTACGTTTAATCTGCGTGGAACTTCATAAACGCAAACTGAATTTCAGACATTTTATATATATTACTCTGGAACAAACAGGACAAACAGTGTTGTAAAGGACAATAAGCAGGACATTAAAGAGCAAACTTGACTTTCCCCAAGAACGACATGAACAGGAAGCGATCGCGGCTCAACGTGAACAACGTGAGCTTCTCGCATGTTCACACAAAACAAACAATAACAAAGTCTAAAAATCCAGATAATATATTCACGACAGTTTTAGGCACAATATACAAAGAGTTGTACCTTGCGATGTTGATGCTGTTGTCCGTGTACAGTGGTTAAATTGCAGCTTTATCAGAGTGTCTCAATGCAGTTCTTAATGCTACTGACATTTCACAGAGCAGCAAACTCTACGAGATTTTGCAGGATTTGAAACCTCAATAGGGCGAATCGATGCATATTTCTAACCCGCCCAGTAGGTCCAGTGTTCACCATGTAGTAGCGCAGCACGTGAAGACTTCATAGTGACTGCAGAAAAGTGTTCAAAATATGGGTGTTTCACACAATTCAAAACATTTTTATGCAGTGTTTCTAGTTGGCTATCTCCAAATTGCAGTGCTGCAGATAATTGTATTCTTTAATTCTTTTATGTTTTTGTTTTGTTGTATATTTGTATTTCTGTTGTATATGTGATCTCTTCATTTTCATGTCCACTCTGGAGCAATGTTTGAATCACAGTTGTTTCAAATTGTCTTGAAGCAGGGTTTTGTGTTAACCATCACTAATTTGCAGTGGTGATGAAAAGTTTTGGAATCATCTCCAGCCAGAAAGTCTAGTGTACTCGTATATTCTTTAGAGATCCTGTTTTACTTTGCTGTTCCGTTGTGTAGTTTGTTTCATATTATCCCACGTACTGGGCATCATGTTTCTCCTTCCAAGTTGCTTATCTCTGCCTGTTAGCTGATGCTGAGCAGATATAACACAGGTAAAACAAAGTTCACATATGAACTAATCCATTCATCCTCATTATGTTCTCTCTTTAATTTGTTACGAGTTACAAGCCTTTGTTGTTTTGGAGATATTGTCCACACAAGCCATGTGGGATAGATGAACTCACTCACCCACTCATCTGCATTACTGTTGTAGAGAACCTACACTGTTACCAATGCAGGGAATAATCCTTATGTTTGTCCAGTTACTTATTCTCTATGAAATTGGAGGAACAGTATATAAAAATGTGTGATTCATAAGTGGTTAATCCAATATTTCTGTAAAACCACTTGAATTAAAGATCAAAGTCTACAATACAAGCACATCCTCATTGTTAATCTCAACTTCAATGTGGTGCTATATAGAAGCAAATTTTAAATAAATAAACAAATAAATAAAAAAAAATAAAAAACACTGTCCAAATATGTCTGGACCTCACTGTATATGTTATTTTTCTGACCAAATAATTCTCAAAAGCCTCAGTTCAGTTGAAGTGCATTCTAGTTATTTTTTGCAATAGTAATTTTAGTTGTACTTGACATTTTATAACCAGGTGCTTGAGCAGTCCATCACATTTTGGGAAACACAGGTTTAACACTTTTGTGCAGTTTGGTGGTAATCTGCCTGCACAGTTCTCTTTTAACATTGTTAATATCCCACCACACACGTCAAATGTCAAATTAACACAACAAGCTGGGCTGGAAATCAGAAAAGCTGTGTAGAGGGCTGGATAACAAAAATACAGACATAATAATACAGACATGTTAATCAACATTAAAAAGCCAGAAAGGTTTGAAAGCCAAACCTGGAGCACAGCAAACTGTGAAACACAAAATAAACTATTTGTCATTTGAAGAAAAAAAAAATCTAGAGACAAAAAAACAAACAAAAAAACAATGCCTATACTTTATTTACATTAGCTATGATGAAATACAAACAGTATGGCACTCTGTGGTAAATCTGAGTGAAGCAGACAGTTCTCAAAAACTAAGGGGCCGTGCAAGAAGTAGAGTGAGGAGAGGCACCTGGACCAACCCTGAACAAGTTATAGGCTTCTCTGGCTGCGACTGGAGAAATTGGGCTCAGTTTTCCACAGCCAAGGCTGGACCCCATTTACAACTGGTGGGACAATGCAGATTCAATTAAATTTAATTATGCAGTGCCAAATCACAACATAAGCTGCCCAAAGGCACAACACGAGTGAGATTTAAACCTTATAACCACCTCTGTCACACTGGTAACAGTGGTCAGAAAAGACTCCTTCAGGAGTTTTTTGATTATAGGAAGAAACCTCAAGCAGAAGCTACACAACCACTTACACAGAGACCAGTGATCACAACGGCCAATGACTCAAAAAACAACCAAGAGATCAAGAACAGAGTCTCAGTGCCATGGACTGCAATTCACAAGTTAGTGTTTGTACTGATGCTATCATCAGTACAAACACTATTTTAATTCATGACTATCAGCCATTCTCCAGTTTTTACCCCAACCATGATACGTTTACATGACATTCCCCATCCCACACGGTCTAGATGGAACTTGGATGGATGGATCCCTCAGATGTACCAGTAGCACGCACCTATGCTCCCAACAGCTCTCCTGCTCCTCCATGGTGCACAGCAGAGGAACCTCCTAGTTCTGATGACTCCTTGCCATCTATGTGCTCCATCTTCATCTACCAAGCAGGCCCTGGCCAACTGCACCAGACAAGATCTCAGAAATAAAACAAAGCATAAACTGATCAAACAGATGTCATCTGAATCAGTGAACTAGCACCCCATCACGCCTTGACGATTTAGCCAGTGTATACCGACCATATTAAAAACGCTGTCATAAGCTAGGCATATGCAGACGTACCTCTAATATGTTATGGGTAGGTTTTTTGTAAGATAAGAACACGTTGAGGCACGCTGATATACATCGTAATACAGTGAGTACTTCGGGAAAATTTTGGGCATGCATAATATATTTGACGTGTGCCTTTGTACAGCTGATGTGACCCGCGTATACTCTGACCATAAGCTGTAGGTAAGTTATGCGATTGTTGACACACGTTTCTTCCAAGTTACTCTTAGGTCAAAATATATCCATTAAAGTTGTCCATCGATTGGCCCAGCAACTGAGCTGCAGTCCTCATGCGAACAATTCAGACAAATATTAAAACCATTCACACACAGTAAATTTATTAAACTTATGAGAAGCTTGATTTTTTTTTTTTATTATGTAAGATTTCATGTTCAAAAATTGTATTTTGTAAAAGCCTGAGGATTCTGAAATTTTGCATGCCACTGGATATCTGAAGGTATGTCGGCTCATAAGTGACTTCAAGCTCTGCAATGGGGACGCCCCAGAGCCCATTACCTCCTCATTCAACAAACACTAACGGGAAGGCTGACCTTAACAGTGCAGTGGCAATGAATAATAAATACCATGAGCTTGGCATATCTTCAGTGAATTCATTTGACATCTGAGGTAAATATTTGACTTCATGAAATCTGTTTCTGTGCTTTGTAGTCATGCAGTCAGAGAAAATGTCTTACCCTGAGGAGTGTGTTGTTAATTTGATCACAGCTGCCCGTTGCACTGCAACAATAACAGTATATTAAAGAAACAAGTGTTGCTCTTGCTTTGTACTCTGTGATTGATTTCAGGATGCTTCACACAGGAGCCGACCAATAACCATAAAGTAATGACTGTGTCACTGATTCATTACTGTTGGATGATTTACTGTATTGATATTCTATTGCCCTTGAGAGAGAAACACGATTATGTAAGACTGCAGTTATTCAAAATCCATACAAAGCATCATTTGCCAGGAATAAGTGCGTTCACGCCTTGTTGTGTAGACAAAGTTGTTTTGCTTGCCTGAGTGAGATTGTCTCTCCAAGGTTTCACCTCAGTTATACCAAGGGCCAATAGTATCTGCCAGATGTGAATCTGTATTCAGATCCAAAACCTTGTTAATTTTGGCACCCGATTTTGGCATTATCAAGAAAATTGTTTCCTATTTTTGACTTGTACAATACAATATTTTTCAAGGTCGACTTTGGTTTGAGTTCTGGTGACGCAGACAGGTAAATCTGTGTGCTTGGTCAAGACACTTTGTCTACATTGTCTCTGGCCCACACAGTATACAAATAATGAATGTTGATGAGTTCAATGGTATGAATATTTCATGAGGCGAAAGATGGAACATACCATTCACCATATACACATATATTTTTAAGAAATATAACATTCAGTTTCACTGCTTTGCTGATGATGTGCAGATTTATCTACCTCTGAACCTTAAAACAAACTCATCTGCCATCCTACAGACTTGCTTTCAAGAAGTCAAAGACTGGATGTCTTTAAACTTTTTGAATCTAAATGAAAGCAAAACAGAGATTGTGGTCTTTGGTGACCTTGACCTTTCTGCCCTTGGTCCACTCACCTCCTACTGTCGTTCATCTGCTAAGACCCTTGGTGTTTTTATAGACAGCTCTTTTAAATTCGAGAAGCAGATCAACACAGTGGTCAAAACAAGCTTCTTCCAGCTTAGACTTTTAAGTAAAATCAAGCGTTACCTGCCCCCAAATCAGCTGGAACAGGTTGTGCACGCCTTAATCACGTCCCGTTTAGACTACTGCAATTCTTTGTATGTTGGTCTTAATCAGTCGTCTCTGCATCATCTCCAGATGGTGCAAAATGCAGCTGCGCGTCTGCTCACTGGAGCCAAACGGCACCAACACATTTCTCCTGTTTTAGCTTCACTGCACTGGTTGCCTGTTGCTTTTAGAATTGATTTTAAGATTTTGTTGCTTGTTTTTAAATCAATTCACGGTCAAGCCCCATTTTATTTATCTGATATGCTGTCATTGTACACTCCAGGAAGAGCTCTGCGCTCCGCGGACCAGAGTTTACTGGTCTGTCCAGGACCAGGGGAGACAGAGCCTTTGCTGTTGCGGGGCCTAAGCTCTGGAACTCTCTGCCATTGAATGTCCAACTGGCTCCTTCAGTTGACTCTTTTAAGACTCTTTTAAAGATATATCTTTTTGCACTGGCTTTTAACACAAGATGAGCTGAACACTGCCACATCTTTTACTGTCTTGTTGATTTATTTTGTTCTTGTATTTAACGATATAATTTTAAATCCTTTTATTGTACAGCACTTTGGGGCAGTGTTGACTGTTTGTAAATGTGCTTTATAAATAAACCTGACCTTGACCTTGACCTGACCATTCAGCGAGGTGAAATATAACAAAATATTAATTTCACTGAAAGAATGAAAGAACATTCATTATTTGTTTTATATAACAGTGAAAACAGATCTTTGGCATTTGATGTTTTATTCATTTATAAACAGAAAAGGGACTTACATTTTGGTGTTCTACTGGTGCTTTGACATCAACACAAACTTTAAATAGGAGTCCAAAATTGTTCTCAGTCAACTTGCAAAAAACAATTCTGACGATGTAGTCCGTGATGCTGTTGTTGTGCGAATTCAGTACAGACTTTCTTCTGCTTTCCTCACCCCAGCGAAAAATCACGTTAGAAATTTGCCCAGCTTTTCATCCTAACTTCGTTCTCTTCATCCTAACAGCTCTTCATGCCTGTGGCTTACAGTGTAGTGGATTTGTTTTTTGTGCTAGAAGAATTAGCACTGTCAATTAGCTTGTTCAAATCATCTTCTGCCAGCAAAACAAACTCCGCCATGTTTAGCCAAATGCCGCCGTCGGTAGTGTGAGCATGTGCAGTGGTCGGGGTGTACAATAGCACATTTCACATAGTACCAAAATTGCACGTGGAAAAAGAACTATTGGACGGTCGGTGAATGGCAAATGGTATGAATAATGCATGTTATGTGACATAAAAGCCAACAATCAAATAACAAGGATCCACTCAGCTGTTATATAACTGTAAATGATAACTGAATACTTGGCAGGGGAAGCAGCCAGCATTGGACAGGCATCCCATCCAGGGGGAGTCGTAGACTCTCATCTGTGGACACAGACCATATATGCACATTCAACTAAAGCATGATTAAAATAGTTTTCATTGTTCATAAAAAGGATAAAATCTACTGCCAAAGTTAATAATGATCGGAAACAAATGACATTTGTAGACAATAAGTCATGCAACATAGACAACAGAACGTTCATCAAGATGCATAGTAATTTTTTGAGTTACGGACAAAAATGATCACAAATGTCTGACCAGAATGTAAAAGATTCTTCCAATATCTTCTTATCATAAAGTGCCCACATATCTATTGTCTTGACATTTGACCCTATATTTACAGGAGACTTAAGAAGGCTTTCTCTGTGCAAACGTGGCTGTAAAGACACCTTATCCACATCTTTACATGTCTTGATATACAGTGAGGAAAATAAGTATTTGAACATCCTGCGGTTTTGCAAGTTGTCCCACTTAGAAATCATGGAGGGGTCTGAAATTTTCATCTTAGGTGCATGTCCACTGTGAGAGACATAATCTAAAAAAAAATCCGGAAATCACAAAGTATGATTTTTTAATAATTTATTTGTATGTTACTGCTGCAAATAAGTATTTGATCACCTACCAACCAGCAAGAATTCTGTCTCTCACAGACATGTTATTTTTTCTTTAATAAGCCCTCTTATTCTGCACTCTTTACCTGTATTAATGGCACCTGTTTGAACTTGTTACCTGTATAAAAGACACCTGTTCACACACTCGATCAATCACACTCCAACCTGTCCACCATAGCCAAGACCAAAGAGCTGTCTAAGGACACCAGGGACAAAACTGTAGACCTGCACAAGGCTGGGATGGACTACAGGACAACAGGCAAGCAGCTTGGTAGAAGACAACAACTGTTATGATTATTTATTAGAAAGTGGAAGAAACACAAGATGACTGTCATTCTCCTTCAGTTTGGGATTCCATGCAAGATCTCACTTTGTGGGGTAAGGATGATTCAGAGAAAGCTCAGAACTACACAGGAGGACCTGGTCAATGACCTGAAGAGAGCTGGGACCACAGTCACAAAGATTACATTAGTAACACATGATGCTGTCATGATTTAAAATCCTGCAGGGCAGCAAGGTCCCCCTGCTCAAGCCAGCACATGTCCAGGCCCGTTTGAAGTTCACCAGTGACCATCTGGATGATCCAGAGGAGGCATGGGAGAAGGTCATGTGGTCAGATGAGACCAGAATAGAGCTTTTTGGAATCGACTCCACTTACCATGTTTAAAGGATGAGAACAACCCCAAGAAAACCATCCCAACCGTGAAGCATGGGGGTGGAAACATCATACTCTGGGGGTGCTCTTCTGCAAAGTGGACAGGACGACTGCACCGTATTGAAGGGAGGATGGATGGGGTCATGTATTGAGAGATTTTGGCAAACAACCTCCTTCCCTCAGTAAGAGCATTGAAGATGGGTCATGGCTGGGTCTTCAGCATGACAATGACCCCAAACACACAGCCAGGGCAACTAAGGAGGGGCTCCGTAAGAAGCAGGTCCTGGAGTGGCCTGGCCAGTCTCCAGACCTGAACTCAATAGAAAATCTTTGGAGGGAGCTGAAACTCCAGTGGACCAAAATCCCTGCTGCAGTGTGTGCAAACCTGGTGAAAAACTACAGGAAACGTTTGACCTCTGTAATTGCAAACAAAGGCTACTGTACCAAATATTAACATTGATTTTCACAGGTGTTCAAATACTTATTTGCAGCAGTAACGTACAAATAAATTATTGAAAAAAAAATCATATATTGTGATTTCTGGATTTTTTTTTTTTTTAGATTATGTCTCTCACAGTGGACATGCACCTAAGATGAAATTTTCAGATCCCTCCATGATTTCTAAGTGGGAGAACTTGCAAAATTGCAGGGTGTTCAAATATTTATTTTCCTCACTGTACATAGTGGCATCACAATGTATGTGTGACATTTTGTACTGACTTTGACATAGATAATTGGCAAAGCTTCTGGGGAAAACCTGGTCTTGTTAGGAGAGACGGCATCCATCCCACTTTGGATGGAGCAGCTCTCATTTCTAGAAATCTGGCCAATTTTCTTAAATCCTCCAAACCGTGACTATCCAGGGTTGGGACCAGGAAGCAGAGTTGTAGTCTTACACACCTCTCTGCAGCTTCTCTCCCCCTGCCATCCCCTCATTACCCCATCCCCGTAGAGACGGTGCCTGCTCCCAGACTACCAATAACCAGCAAAAATCTATTTAAGCATAAAAATTCAAAAAGAAAAAATAATATAGCACCTTCAACTGCACCACAGACTAAAACAGTTAAATGTGGTCTATTAAACATTAGGTCTCTCTCTTCTAAGTCCCTGTTAGTAAATGATATAATAATTGATCAACATATTGATTTATTCTGCCTTACAGAAACCTGGTTACAGCAGGATGAATATGTTAGTTTAAATGAGTCAACACCCCCGAGTCACAATAACTGCCAGAATGCTCGTAGCACGGGCCGTGGCGGAGGATTAGCAGCAATCTTCCATTCCAGCTTATTAATTAATCAAAAACCCAGACAGAGCTTTAATTCATTTGAAAGCTTGTCTCTTAGTCTTGTCCATCCAAATTGGAAGTCCCAAAAACCAGTTTTATTTGTTATTATCTATCGTCCACCTGGTCGTTACTGTGAGTTTCTCTGTGAATTTTCAGACCTTTTGTCTGACTTAGTGCTTAGCTCAGATAAGATAATTATAGTGGGCGATTTTAACATCCACACAGATGCTGAGAATGACAGCCTCAACACTGCATTTAATCTATTATTAGACTCTATTGGCTTTGCTCAAAAAGTAAATGAGTCCACCCACCACTTTAATCATATCTTAGATCTTGTTCTGACTTATGGTATGGAAATAGAAGACTTAACAGTATTCCCTGAAAACTCCCTTCTGTCTGATCATTTCTTAATAACATTTACATTTACTCTGATGGACTACCCAGCAGTGGGGAATAAGTTTCATTACACTAGAAGTCTTTCAGAAAGCGCTGTAACTAGGTTTAAGGATATGATTCCTTCTTTATGTTCTCTAATGCCATATACCAACACAGTGCAGAGTAGCTACCTAAACTCTGTAAGGGAGATAGAGTATCTCGTCAATAGTTTTACATCCTCATTGAAGACAACTTTGGATGCTGTAGCTCCTCTGAAAAAGAGAGCTATAAATCAGAAGTGTCTGACTCCATGGTATAACTCACAAACTCGTAGCTTAAAGCAGATAACCCGTAAGTTGGAGAGGAAATGGCGTCTCACTAATTTAGAAGATCTTCACTTAGCCTGGAAAAAGAGTCTGTTGCTCTATAAAAAAGCCCTCCGTAAAGCTAGGACATCTTTCTACTCATCACTAATTGAAGAAAATAAGAACAACCCCAGGTTTCTTTTCAGCACTGTAGCCAGGCTGACAAAGAGTCAGAGCTCTATTGAGCTGAGTATTCCATTAACTTTAACTAGTAATGACTTCATGACTTTCTTTGCTAACAAAATTTTAACTATTAGAGAAAAAATTACTCATAACCATCCCAAAGACGTATCGTTATCTTTGGCTGCTTTCAGTGATGCCGGTATTTGGTTAGACTCTTTCTCTCCGATTGTTCTGTCTGAGTTATTTTCATTAGTTACTTCATCCAAACCATCAACATGTTTGTTAGACCCCATTCCTACCAGGCTGCTCAAGGAAGCCCTACCATTATTTAATGCTTCGATCTTAAATATGATCAATCTATCTTTGTTAGTTGGCTATGTACCACAGGCTTTTAAGGTGGCAGTAATTAAACCATTACTTAAAAAGCCATCACTTGACCCAGCTATCTTAGCTAATTATAGGCCAATCTCCAACCTTCCTTTTCTCTCAAAAATTCTTGAAAGGGTAGTTGTAAAACAGCTAACTGATCATCTGCAGAGGAATGGTCTATTTGAAGAGTTTCAGTCAGGTTTTAGAATTCATCATAGTACAGAAACAGCATTAGTGAAGGTTACAAATGATCTTCTTATGGCCTCAGACAGTGGACTCATCTCTGTGCTTGTTCTGTTAGACCTCAGTGCTGCTTTTGATACTGTTGACCATAAAATTTTATTACAGAGATTAGAGCATGCCATAGGTATTAAAGGCACTGCGCTGCGGTGGTTTGAATCATATTTGTCTAATAGATTACAATTTGTTCATGTAAATGGGGAATCTTCTTCACAGACTAAAGTTAATTATGGAGTTCCACAAGGTTCTGTGCTAGGACCAATTTTATTCACTTTATACATGCTTCCCTTAGGCAGTATTATTAGACGGTATTGCTTAAATTTTCATTGTTACGCAGATGATACCCAGCTTTATCTATCCATTAAGCCAGAGGACACACACCAATTAGCTAAACTGCAGGATTGTCTTACAGACATAAAGACATGGATGACCTCTAATTTCCTGCTTTTAAACTCAGATAAAACTGAAGTTATTGTACTTGGCCCCACAAATCTTAGAAACATGGTGTCTAACCAGATCCTCACTCTGGATGGCATTACCCTGACCTCTAGTAATACTGTGAGAAATCTTGGAGTCATTTTTGATCAGGATATGTCATTCAAAGCGCATATTAAACAAATATGTAGGACTGCTTTTTTGCATTTACGCAATATCTCTAAAATCAGAAAGGTCTTGTCTCAGAGTGATGCTGAAAAACTAATTCATGCATTTATTTCCTCTACGCTGGACTATTGTAATTCATTATTATCAGGTTGTCCTAAAAGTTCCCTAAAAAGCCTTCAGTTAATTCAAAATGCTGCAGCTAGAGTACTGACGGGGACTAGAAGGAGAGAGCATATCTCACCCATATTGGCCTCTCTTCATTGGCTTCCTGTTAATTCTAGAATAGAATTTAAAATTCTTCTTCTTACTTATAAGGTTTTGAATAATCAGGTCCCATCTTATCTTAGGGACCTCGTAGTACCATATCACCCCAATAGAGCGCTTCGCTCTCAGACTGCAGGCTTACTTGTAGTTCCTAGGGTTTGTAAGAGTAGAATGGGAGGCAGAGCCTTCAGCTTTCAGGCTCCTCTCCTGTGGAACCAGCTCCCAATTCAGATCAGGGAGACAGACACCCTCTCTACTTTTAAGATTAGGCTTAAAACTTTCCTTTTTGCTAAAGCTTATAGTTAGGGCTGGATCAGGTGACCCTGAACCATCCCTTAGTTATGCTGCTATAGACGTAGACTGCTGGGGGGTTCCCATGATGCACTGTTTCTTTCTCTTTTTGCTCTGTATGCACCACTCTGCATTTAATCATTAGTGATCGATCTCTGCTCCCCTCCACAGCATGTCTTTTTCCTGGTTCTCTCCCTCAGCCCCAACCAGTCCCAGCAGAAGACTGCCCCTCCCTGAGCCTGGTTCTGCTGGAGGTTTCTTCCTGTTAAAAGGGAGTTTTTCCTTCCCACTGTAGCCAAGTGCTTGCTCACAGGGGGTCGTTTTGACCGTTGGGGTTTTACATAATTATTGTATGGCCTTGCCTTACAATATAAAGCGCCTTGGGGCAACTGTTTGTTGTGATTTGGCACTATATAAAAAAAAATTGATTGATTGATTGACTTTGTGAAAATTTGTGGTGATTCTTGCTGATGTTGTGTAAAAGCTGGGTGAGGTCGTGGTGCTGTCACTGCTGTACTTTAGTAATGGCGTTGCGGCAGGGTCTTAGCAGGGTGATGACTACATGGTGGGCAGGGCACTTTTTGAGTCAAATGCCATACAGTTCATGGCAGAAATCTGGACAATTCCTGAAAGTGGAAACTCTGCTTTGTTTGCACACAAAATGTCAATTATACAAGGACAAGGGTCTTTAGCTATCTTAGGTTAGTTAAACTGTAACTTAAGGTAAAATTTACAGACTAGCTAATGCTATTATTCATTCTTAAACACTTGACAGTCTGATTCAGAACTGCTGAAGGTGAGAAAGTAAAGTGCATTAAACAAGCTGGCTATTTAGTTACAGTATTCCTTGGCTTGTGTCACACACTGGACCATAGACTTAAACTAGAGCTCCTATAGTCACATTTGATTGCACTTTTGATTGCAGTCATGATAAATGTGCACCAGGTGACGATGTTGCTCCATGTCAAGAACCTTGAGTACAAGCTGCTGTGGGCAGCCCAGTCACACTTTTTTGTGATACTGTCATGAAATGTTTATTTCACTATTTTTAATCCTACCCCTCCCCTTAACCATATATCTAACCCTAACCATAATCACAACCCTAACCATAACCCCCACAACTCCCCCACCCCGTATGATCCCAAACTTTGTGATACCATCACAAAATCACATAAAAAATGTGGCACATTTTGTGACAGTATCACAAAGTAATAGATTAATTCGATTTTCATGACGCCATCGTAAACTGGCGTGAGATCGGGTTGCTGTGGGACATGATGACAAGCCTGTTGCTTGTAGTAGTTGATGAGCTGTTGCAATGACCCAACAAACAAAATAGTATGGTCCACTTTAGGGGTGTCTGAAATCTATTACGCAATTCTTCGGAGCATGAATATGGGAAAGATATTGTAATATTTGCAATTACAGGTAAGAAAGATATATACATGTTATGGGGGGCTACAAATCTTAATTGTGTGGTGGTGTTGAGGGGTCCTACCGCATAGTATACTCTGTAATTCAAACCATGCTTGCACATGGACATAATGACAAAATGAAAAATACACTTCTATGACACCTGGATGAAACCAAACTTTTTATTTATTTTGTTACAGATATTTTCAGTAAGTTTCCAAAGAAAGAAAACTCGATCATCTTGAGTGATCATACCAACAGACAGAAAAATCTTTTAAATACGATTGATTCCAAATAGTGCATCAGGTTCATGAAACCACAATTACTCCAGAGTGTCCGTTGCACTTCCCTTGTTAACCAAATATAAATGATGAACCATGCATTTAAGGATTATTAAGATTGGATAACTCCATTGATTTTATGAACTGTGAGGCATTTTTCATTCCGTAGTTTATATGAGATTTCTCGTCTGTACATAGTGGTTGTAACAGATGTCAGTCATGAAACCAGAATTACAACATCTAATAATGATTTATAGGTCCATTAATGGGGCTTCCCGTGAGCTTGAATGACAGATGGGACATAAGTGTGAATTTGTACTATAGTGTCACTAATGATCAGTGGGTGAAAGAGAAAAGCACTTAATAAAAACCTGTTGAGTCGACAGTTCTCAGAACACTGATTGTATTTAAAAGAGGGGATGAAAAATGACAGGAGTGCAGGAGTCGATGATCATTTCACTGTGGCAGTAAAACCGGGTGGGCTGTGTATTTTTAGCCTGGTTTAATGGTGTTGTTGTGAGATTGCTCCCCCCCTGGGCTCAGTGGAACAGGGACCCTGCTGCCCTGTAAGAATAATGCCAGTGGATACACACGCACTTGACCCTGTCTCATCTTCCAGAAGGAGTTTCCTGGTGACAAAGTGGCAGTGCAGACAAGAGACGATGGCAAAGCAGCTAATTCAGCTCTCCCGGCCTCTGCTCATTAGGCGGAGAAGACAAATGTGCTGCTTTGTTCTTTCCTCTGCCTCACCATAATCAGCTTTAATTACACCTTCGCCCCAAACCTTCACTGCCTCCACAGCTTCATTCACTGTCATACAACACTCTGGATGTGGGACTATCAAATTTGAGAAAACAAGAAAAACTAATCATACGATAAGCAAAAAAAGAGAAAATAATTCTGTGAATGATTTTTGCTTTTAATGCAACTACCACAGCATAAGTTGCATTTTTTTTCTTTACAAATTTGGGGGGTTCCTGGAACTTTAAAAAAACATGCATTTTTTATTAATAATAATACAGTAATTATTATATTAACTATTTAAATAGGGCTTTCCCAGGAATCAAACCACTGAACAAAATAAATTAAAAGAATAAAATAATAAATTCCAATAATAAAAGCTAAACTACAACAATGCACAAAAATCCCAAATGAAAGAGCTGATAATACACAAAAAAGGTGTGACTTACAGTCCTGTGATGGCTTTTTTGCACCAGCAGCAGCAGCAGTCATATTGCTGTGGCATTCAAGATCATTTCCTGCAATCAGCAGGAGATGCGTAGGATTAATGGAGTCGTTCAATGAGTAGGTTTTCAAAATTTCCATTAGTAACTCCAGCTGATTCAGTGCAAACACCAATGCAGACTGAATGTACAAAATTCCCACATTTTCACTTCATTTTTAAAGCATACGTATGTGCATCATAAACCTGCCTGTGTAAGGTGCATCTGAATGTGGCATATTCCTTTTCTGCTGCCAGATAGAAGAGAATAGAATAGAACAGAATAGAATAGAATAGAACAGTCTTTATTGTCATTGTACAGGGGGGAGGGGGGGTATTTTTCATATATATATATATATATATATACGAGGGCTGTCAATAAAGTAACGGTCCTTTTTATTTTTTTCAAAAACTATATGGATTTCATTCATATGTTTTTACGTCAGACATGCTTGAACCCTCGTGCGCATGCGTGAGTTTTTCCACGCCTGTCGGTGACGTCATTCGCCTGTGAGCACTCCTTGTGGGAGGAGTCGTCCAGCCCCTCATCGGAATTCCTTTGTCTGAGAAGTTGCTGAGAGACTGGCGCGTTGTTTGATCAAAATTTTTTCTAAACCTGTGAGACACATCGAAGTGGACACGGTTCGAAAAATTAAGCTGGTTTTCAGTGAAAATTTTAACGGCTGATGAGAGATTTTGAGGTGATTCTGTCGCTTTAAGGACTTCCCACGGTGCGAGACGTCGCTCAGCGCTCTCAGCCGCCGTCGTCAGCCTGTTCAAGCTGAAAACCTCCACATTTCAGGTTCTATTGATCCAGGACGTCGTGAGAGAACAGAGAAGTTTCAGAAGAAGTCGGTTTCAGCATTTTATCCGGATATTCCACTGTTAAAGGAGATTTTTTTAATGAAAGACGTGCGGACGGGTCCGCGCGTCGGGACGCAGCCGCCGCGACGCTCCGCCACAGGAAAAACACCTCTGTTGAAAGCCTTAAGGACAAGTTGGAACATGTCCTGCCTGTTAAACAATTTCTCATATACTCACTCCACTGAAAGCCATCAAAAGCCGCCTGGATTTTACAAATGGTTATCAACACGGAGGTGTTTTTCCTGTGCCGCCGCACCGCGTTGGCTGCGTCCCGATGCGCGGACCCGTCCGCACGTCTTTCATTAAAAAAATCTCCTTTAACAGTGGAATATCCGGATAAAATGCTGAAACCGACTTCTTCTGAAACTTCTCTGTTCTCTCACGACGTCCTGGATCAATAGAACCTGAAATGTGGAGGTTTTCAGCTTGAACAGGCTGACGACGGCGGCTGAGAGCGCTGAGCGACGTCTCGCACCGTGGGAAGTCCTTAAAGCGACAGAATCACCTCAAAATCTCTCATCAGCCGTTAAAATTTTCACTGAAAACCAGCTTAATTTTTCGAACCGTGTCCACTTTGATGTGTCTCACAGGTTTAGAAAAAATTTTGATCAAACAACGCGCCAGCCTCTCAGCAACTTCTCAGACAAAGGAATTCCGACGAGGGGCTGGACGACTCCTCCCACAAGGAGTGCTCACAGGCGAATGACGTCACCGACAGGCGTGGAAAAACTCACGCATGCGCACGAGGGTTCAAGCATGTCTGACGTAAAAACATATGAATGAAATCCATATAGTTTTTGAAAAAAATAAAAAGGACCGTTACTTTATTGACAGCCCTCGTATGTGCATCATAAACCTGCCTGTGTAAGGTGCATCTGAATGTGGCATATTCCTTTTCTGCTGCCAGATAGAAGAGAATAGAATAGAACAGAATAGAATAGAATAGAACAGTCTTTATTGTCATTGTACAGGGGGGAGGGGGGGTATTTTTCATATATATATATATATATATATATATATATATATGTGTGTGTGTAAACATATGAATAAATTACTGTTTATAAAGTGGATTTAATCATTTAGGACAGTGATTGTGAACACTGGGAGCTCCAATGCTCCAAAAACCTCATATTAAGACCAAAGCACTCAAATGTCCTTAAATATAAATGCACTCTTCTAACAAAGTGGGTGCAAAGCTTTGGAAACAAACAACAGCACTAGTGCTGTGCTTTGTGGCAGGTGGAAGATACGGCCCACAGCATGTTGTTGAAGACGGTAAAAAGACTTCATCAAGCTATTTTCAGCTTTGTATGATTTCTTTCAAAACTTGACAAAAAAGGACCTAATATTACAGGACTACAAGAGAATGTGGAACAATCATGGTATTTCTCACATACCATCAAGTCTGGTAACATACGCTAGCACCATGCATCACAGCATCCACCACACCATGAAGGAGTGGTCCTTGGTCACAACCATCCAAGCAGAACATCCCCACCTCTTTAAAATAACCATCTATCTACTAGAGACATGTGAAACATGGATGTCCCCTTAGTCATCTCCATTGGGGTCCTCAACCCAGAGACACCTGTGTGCTGGATCCTGCAGAGAAAAATGCACCACATGGACAAAATGTCATTCTGTCACCTTAAGTAACAGCTCATTTGGCACAAAGTCATACCAGTGGTACCCAGTGAACCTCCGAAGGGACCTAGTACCAAAGACATCCAGTCATCACGTTAGTATTGAAGTCTCAGCCATACACTAAGACAAGAAGCACCAGAAGTGGACCTTCAATTCTCCAGTGTCCTCCTGACTCCATGTCTCCATAAGTAAGCGATGGTCTCTATAAGTTCAACATATCATACAAGCTTGAAAACAGCTCTTCATAAGACGAAGGCCTTGGGAGATATTCCAATTTCAGCTGATGTTTGCTTGGAAAGAAAAATGTTTGTTTGTGTTGTGGTGCTTACTTATCTTTAATTGCCAAGTCAGAAAACAGTACTTCATTCTTGTTTTCCTCCTCAGCGTTTAACTCAGACAGCAGATGGTGGCAATTAGGGAATCAGATGTACAAACCAGAAACGCACATGCCCCATATTATCTCACACCTGTCTGTTACCATCTTGTACCTTTATCTTATTTCCACTCGTCTTCAACATTATTATCTCTTCTCCTCAGAAAGGAAACTCAAGTGGGATGTAATGACACTGTGAGTGTAATGTGGTTTGAATGGCTCTGTACTTATAGCATTAAAGAGATTCTCGACACAAGAATGGGCTCATTCCCACCGCACCCCTCCCCCCGACAGGTCGGCCTACCAAACCCATAATAGCCCTTATTATTTGCACTGTCATTGCAGAACAATAGTCCTCACTTAGATATTCCTCTGTGGAATGGTGCCGAATTGGACAGAGGACTATCTACACTTCTCACTTTGTTCTTCCCTGTTAGCTTCTCTTGGAAAACATGGTTCGTTGATTTGATGATGAATGTATTTTCATGCGTGTGTGTGTGTGTGTGTGTGGGGGGGGGGGGGGGGGGGGGTTATTGGTCATTATTGCTGACTAGTTTCTGGAAGCCTGACAAGCATGTAAATACCCAACCCAGTCTCCTGCCAGTTCGTGGTGGCCTTACGAAAAGTACATTAATCTATGCCATAGATGTCCAAACTGTGGCCCGCGGGCCATCTGCAGCTAGTGGCTGGCACCAAATTATGAAAATATAATTGCATATGGTCCGCACATTAAGCTTGAGCTCAACTCTGTTGCACTTCTCAGTTTTAACACTAGATGGAGCCAGCTCTGGAGGTGGTACTTCTCTTTGCCACAGAAGATGGCAGCAGTGCACCAAAAAAAGGATGCCGGCTGCCGTTAAATGCCAAAGAAGAACAAGAAAAAAACTTTTACCGGGTTTGTGATGGGGCACGACAGTGGGGTGCTTTTCGTGACAGGGGCACAAATGTGGGGTGATGGGGGGTTTGGGTAGTTATGGTTAGGGTTAGGGGGGTAGACACTTGCGCTATGGTTATGGTTAGAGTTAGGATAAGGGGAGGATTATAAACAGCAAAAAAAAAAAAAAAAGTGTCACGAAAATGGGGTGCTTTTGTGACGAGGGCAGGAAAAAAATATAGCCAGAAAAAAATTCTATATATAGAAATATCAGCCCAGTCTCGCGCTTTTTTTTGTGATACTGTCAAGAAATATGTCACATTCTCATGGTGCTATGAAGTTTGAGTCACTTCTTTAACACTAATGTTAACCCCAGCACACACCCCCCACCACCACCACCACCACACACACATCACCCACCATGTGACCTCAAATTTCATGATACCATCATTAACATTTATTGGTAAATTGTAGCATATCCCCCTGGTCTGATCTTTGCAAAATCAGTGGATATCCTGAACAGCTGAGAGATCGAGACTTTCAAAGACTTCTTAGACCTTTAGAAGTATAATTGCATGGGGTGAAAGTGTGGAACTTGTAGACATTCACATATCTCAGCAGTAATGTTCATGTCTCTGGATTCTTGTGATTTTAGACTGGGAGACACCTGAAAATATCTTATAATAATAATAATAATACATAAGTTTTATATAGCGCTTTTCATGACACTCTTTACACGTGAAAAACTTGTAGACAGTACAAACACACAGTATAAGGATAGGCAGGACAGAGGTAGGGAGAAATAACAGTACAATGAAAGACAACAAAGGGCAACAACAACAACAGATCTGGAGGGAGGAGATGGTGGCGGTTGATGGAACTGGAGAAGCAAGCCTTAGGTGTTATACATGGTCTGGAAAAGGTGGGTATTAAGATGGCGTTTGAAGGATGGCAGTGAGTCAGACTCTCGGATGGCCAGGGGAAGGGAGTTCCAGAGGGTGGGGGCGGCGATGGAGAAGGCTCTGTCACCCAGGGTGTGGTACTTGGTCTTGATAGTGGGGGTGAGGAGGTTGGCATCCGAGGAGCGTAGACGGTGAGGAGGAGAGTGGCGGTGTAGGAGATCAGTGAGATATGGGGGGGTGAGGTTATATAGGGCTTTGTAAGTGATGAGGAGAATCTTGAAATGTACGAGGTCTGTCCAAAAAGTATCAGACCTTTTTATTTTTTTCAAAAACCTTATGGATTTGAATCACGTGTGCTTGCATGAGCCAACCTTGAACCTTCGTGCGCATGCGTGATTTTTTTCACACCTGTCGATTGCGTCATTCGCCTGTGAGTAGGCTTTGAGTGAGCACTGGTCCTCCTCCCTCGTTGGATTTTCATTTCGAGGAAAATGTCTGAACGATTGGAGCAGCACTGAATCAAATTTTTCCAGAAACTGTGAGAGACAGCCAGGTGGAAACCATTCGGAAGATTCAGATGGCTTTTGGTGGCTTTTCAGTCGAATGAGTATCCGAGGAATTGTGTAAGAGCTGGACATGTCACAACATGTCCTGTGAGACTTCCAACTTCCGCACGTCTTTCATTACAAAATCTCCTGTAACAGTGGAATGTGCCGAAAAAGTGCTGATGTCCACCTCTTCTGCAATTTCTCTGGTAGTCAGACGACATCCCGGATCAACACAGCGTTCACTTTGGAAATGATCTGGTCGTTTCAGCCTGTCGATGGCCGCTCGGCGCGCGGTGCACCCTCCGCCATTGTGCGGCGTCTTTAAACCGGTTGTAACACTCCTTAATCTGTGTGATGCCCATAGGATCGTCACCGAAAGCCGTCTGAATCTTCCGAATGGTTTCCACCTGGCTGTCTCTCATAGTTTCTGGAAAAATTTGATGCAGCAAAGCTCCAAATCGTTCAGACATTTTCCTCGCAATGAAAATCCAACGAGGGGGGAGGACCCGTGCTCACACAAAGCCTGCTCACTGGCAAATGATGCAACCGACGGGCGTGAAAAAATCACGCATGCGCATGAAGGTTCAAGGTTGGCTCATGCAAGCACACATGATTCAAATCCATATGGTTTTTGAAAAAAATAAAAAGGTCTGATACTTTTTGGACAGACCTCGTAAACGCTGTTTTATGGGAAGCCAGTGGAGTTGACGGAGGATAGGGGTGATGTGTTCTCTGGAGGGGGAGTGGGTAAGCAGCCGGGTAGCAGAGTTTTGGACATATTGCAGTTTTTGAAGAACATTTGAGGGGAGGCCATACAAGATGCTATTGCAGTAGTCGAGTCTGGAGGTGATAAAAGCATGAATTAGTGTTGAGTTTGAGGAAGTCTTGGCTCATCCAGGTTTTAATGCCAGTGTTGCAGTTGGTGAGGGTGGAAAGGATTGCAGGAGTGATGGTTTTGGTGTTTATGTAAAGTTGAGTGTCATCGGCATAACAGTGGAAGTTGAGTCCATGGCGGTGGATGATGTGGCCAAGTGGAAGCATGTAGAGGACGAAGAGAACAGGGCCAAGAACTGAACCGTGTGGAACTCCATGTAGGACAGGGGCGGTAGAGGATTTTTGGTGGTTTATGGCGATGTAGTGGGATCTGTCAGAGAGGTATGAGTTGAACCAGGAGAGGGCGGTGTCGGTGATGCTAATGGATTTCAGACGGTTGAAGAGAATGGAGTAGTTGACTGTATCAAAGGCAGCGCTGAGGTCAAGGAGAAGGAGGATGGTGAGGGTTCCAGAGTCAGAAGATAGTAAGAGGTCATTTGTTACTTTGAGGAGAGCTGTTTCGGTGCTGTGATGGGTTCTGAAGCCAGATTGGAATGTTTCATATCTGTCGTTGGTGAGGAGATGTTTATTTAGTTGTGTTGTGACAGCTCTTTCCAATAATTTTGAGAGGAATGTGAGGTTGGAGATGGGTCTGAAATTATTGGGGTCATCAGGGTCAAGGCCAGGTTTTTTAGGAGAGGAGTGATGGCAGCGAGCTTAAGTGGTGAGGGGACCACGCCAGACGTAAGAGAGTAGTTGATGGTGTCAGTGATAAGTGGAGCAAGGGGGGTGAGGTAGGCTTTGACGAGATCAGATGGCATGGGATCCAGGGGGGAGGTAGATGACTTCATGGTTGAGAGTATTTTGGAAAGGTCTGCTGTAGTTATGCGTGAGAAATGTGAAAGCCGGTGAACGGGGGGGGGGGGGGGGGGGGGGGGGGCGCAAATGTGGGTTCTGGGACTGGGGTGGTGGCATTGAAGGATGCAAGCTGATTGTGGATGGTGTCTATCTTTAAAGTATAAAATGACATGTGGTGGTCACATTTTTCCGGGGTGAAAGTGGATGAAATATTGTCATGAGGTTTGAGTAGTTTGTTTATCGTGGAGAACAGGGAGCATGGGTTGGAGGATCCTGAGTGAATGATGCCGGAGTAATAAGCAGAATGGGCTTTGTTGAGTGCTAATTTGCAGTGCAGCATATGGTCTTTGTAGGCTTGGGCGTGGATTGTGAGACCGTTTTTTTTTTTTTTTTTGCAAAGTCGTTCTAGTTGTCTGAGTTGTTTTTTGAGATTGTGGAGTTCCGGGATGAACCAGGGAGCAGAGTGACTGAAGGTGACTGTTTTGGTCTTCAGAGGTGCCAGTTTATTGAGGGAGGTAGAAAGAATGTTGTTATAGATATTGACCAGGTCCATGGGGGTTGGATGTGGAGGAGGAGTGAGACTGGAAAGAGTGTTGGCTATACAGGTGGAGAGATTGACAGGGCAGACAGATTTAAGGTTGTGAAAGGTAATTTTGCGGCTTAGTTTTGGTTTGGGGGCAGGAATGTTGATGTCAAATGTGATGGCTGATGATCAGATATGGAGACGTCCAAGCTGGAGATGTTATGGATGTGTAGGCCAGTGGAACAAACGAGGTCGAGGATATGTCCATGGTTATGGGTTGGGAAGTTGAGGTGTTGGGTGAAATTAGAGCAGTTGAGTAGGTCCAGAAAGTCTATTGCATTTTTGCAGTCCAGAGAGTGGATATGAAGGTTGAAGTCACCGAGGAGTAGAACAGTTGATGAAATTGAGAAAAGTGAGGTGATAAAGTCAGAAAGATCTGATAGAAAAGATGGGTTGTGTTGGGGGGGTGCCGTAAATGATTGCAGTGATGAGTGGTTTAGGTCCGGGTAGTTTGAAGGCCAGATGTTCAAAAGATGGGGCAGCAGGGATGGAGAGTGCGTGAGGTTCAAGATCTTGATGGAAAATAGCAGCAATGCCTTCCCCCTGCCCTCAGTGCATGGTTTGTCAAAGTAGGAATATCCAGTAGGGGTGGTTTGGTGGAGTGAAAAATAGTCCTGGGGCTTTTGCCATGTTTCATTAAGGCACAGAAGGTCAAGTTGTTTATCAATGATGAAATCGTTTAAAATGAGGCTTTTATTGTTGAGTGATCTTGTGTTGAAGAGGGCGATTCTTAGTGGCTTTTGTTGTGAAGTAAGTTTGGCGGAAGTAGGGATTTGACAGAGGTTGAAAAAGTTCACGCAGGATGTGTTTGGATGACGTGTATTGTTGTGATGACGCGGTGAGGAAGCGTGGGGTCCAGTGTGTGAGCTGTGCTGAGTCCATAGTGCTGGAATTGAATTTTCTGCAGTGGAGAAGTATGTAAACTTACGGCGAGAGCCTCAGTGATTGTAACGGGGTTGGCGAAGAAGTCCAAATTTACGGAGTGTGGCAAGGAGTTGTGTGGGGGGAGGCAGTTTAGGAACAAACTGTCGGAGTTGCGTCGGCGTGTAGCGAAGTGACATGGCCGGGGCTGTAAAGAGGCAAGGGCTGGAGCTGGATGTTGTTGACAGTGGCTGGCGAAGGGAGAGATGGTGGAGCAGGATCAACAGCCAGATTGTGGCAGATGAAAGTGACGGCTCACTTGGGGCCATTGGGGGCCGGAGCCGAGTAGAGCTAGAGTAGCCGACAGCAAGCCGGCTAGCCGGCTAACTCAGAGGCCGCGTTGGTTGGCTACCTGTTCAGGTCGGAGGGCAGCGGTCCCAGCCAGCTAGGGCTAACCGCACTGGACAGATGGACAATTTTCCGGGATCTCCACCCCCCAACGAGCGTCAGTGGAGGTTTGCACCTGGATGGATGGAAGGGCAGCAGTGATGGCTACTCCTGACAGTCCTTCGGTAGTTCTCCAGCCAACAGATGGTGAGTGACCAGACAGCACATACACAGCCCCGGGGTCGTTCTGAAGCAGGATGGTTATAGTTGTAAAATCCAGGTAAAATTGATGAGTGATCCAGAAAAAGGTAGAGTTAAAGAATGATTCAGGAAAAGGTAGTTTGTTCTAGTCGAGAAATCGTTAAAATCGAAAAATGTTTGGTAGGCGAGTGAGAAGTAGCAGCCAAAACACGCCAGCATCCTCACACCAAACTCACGCTTATTGTTCTGTGTGCCGGCGCGGCCCAGAGGACCCGAACCAACGTCTGACCAGACCCAGCGTTAAAAGAACAGAGAGTGGTTCAAAGAAAACAGATTTATTAACCAACTGTGTATTAATGTGCAAAAGGGAGCAGCGGCCTAGCGTGGGAGGACGGCGCACGCAAATGGACCGGAGCCACAAATGTTCTGGACTCAGGAACCCTGCTGACACCCCCCCAGGCGGCTGCACGGACCACCGAGTCTGTGAAGAGGAGAACGAGGTTAGTCAGCCCAAACCTTCAACTCAGAGCAAAGTTCACACAATCATATACTCAGCAAACACTTCCAGGCTTACGTTAAAGGTAGCTCCTCACCGCAAGTGCCAACCAACAATTTCCATGAACGGCGGTGAGGAGCGAACCAAACAATTAACGTAACACGCTCAATTACAGCTGTTAATTATTAGAAACCATAAACATTAAGGTACCTCAGGAAGTGCACAGTACAGCTTGAGAACCTCACTTCTCCTCTCTCAGACACGTGCGTCAAACCTGGAGCAGTCCTCAGCGTCTATTGTAACGAAGCTGATCTCTCCAAGTCAGCCTCACACGGATGGCACAAAGGTAATCCTCTGGCAAAGAAGCCCTGTATCTTCAGGGCTTAAATGCAGCAGGCCTCATCAGGGAATGCACTCCAGCTGTTCTTCTGTTGATCTGCACGTGTAGACAGGCAGCAGGTGCACGCAATGAGTAAGGTTCTCTGATCCTTTGCACACTTCACCTCTTCTCAACTCAGGACCACATGCAAACCACCTGGGGAGACACAGAGAAAACAGGGCCAGCCAAACACCCCCCAATCCATAACACTTATAGCGTGATGAGGGTGCTTGATAGAGGTATTTGATATCAAAAATCTTTGCAAGAGAATTAAGGTCCTGGACCCATATTCACGAAGCACCCTAGCATTTCTAAGAAAAATCTTAGAAATCCTCAAATTCTTAGACATTTCTTAGGATTCTCTCTTGGTAAGATGAAAGTTGTCCACAAAGCACCTTAGGCCTTAAGACAGCTCCTAAGATGCCAAACTGGTAAGAGGAGGAAGGAGGACTTTTAAGAAGCCTGCGTATCTTAACCAGAGAAGATGGCAGAAAAGACAGAGAGGAAGCAGAGATATTCTCCGTATGTAGGTTGACAGTGAGTCAGTAAAGCCCCGGTCACAACCCACCGTGCGTTTTTTTCGCCGTGCGTTTTTTTCGCCGTACGTTTTCTGCTGATGCCACGGCCACTACGTTTTTGTGAAAACGTACAGAGGCAGTAGCAAGAGGAGGGAGGGAGTATGTTCAATGCATGTCTCTAGGAGTGTAAGGATAAAGACAGTTGACAATAAAGCAGTGTGTGTGTGTGTGTGTGTGTGTGGAGTCGCTTTTCTTTTTTATGAGTGGGACCGGAGCGGCAGGTGTTTTTCGGCGTCGGCGATGCATGAGCATGTCCAGCCTGCAGCTGTCAGTTGTACGAGTGTTTACTTGCCTCGAAAAGTTACAGCTGGTTATCAGACTGAAGCTGTGGAGTGTCTGTGTTGCTGAAGTTTGGAAATAAAGTCCAAGTTCAAGTGAAAAGCTGCGTCATGCATGCAAGTCTGTCGGCCTCCATAGTATGTGGTGAGTGCCGTAATCCGTACTGCCTACGTACGGATTAGGTTAATTCAGTAGTAATTGAATGAAAATGTGCTGCTTTGAATCCGTACTGAGGCAGTACTCACAACGTGAGTCATCTGTACTGCTGGTGAATCCACGGCCTGACCGCAGTGAAAGTTCTGCATGCACTAAAACCTCTACAGCGTGTCTGCGTGTGTCTGCGTGCTCCTAAATTCGTATTGAGGTAGTACTTACGACTTACGGATCTCCAAATTTAGCCCACGTTTTGCAAGTAGACTGCACACACGTGCAAGTACGACGGGTTGTGACCACAGCTTAACACACTACCTGCTTGAGCTACGTAATTATTTTATGTTAATTTACTGTCTTAAATTGTTTAGGTTCTTGTTATCATATACACATTGTTAATATTATCATTATTTAGTATTATTATTATTATTATTATTATTATTTGTGTTATTAATATTGTTATTTTCTTTTATTATTATTTCTATTTTATCATTGATTTTAAATAGACCACAATGGAAGTAAATGTTTTCACTTTCTTGTGTCATGCATGCATTTTTAACATATTACAATTATATTTTGTATTCACAATGAACGTATTAAAACTCACGCATGAATACTTTTAATACATAGATATTTGGCATGTGAATGATGTTCATTCAAACATTTTTAAGCTGTGTAACAATTCATTTAATTTTGCTGGGTTTCATCATCATAACAAAGTTATCCTCACGATTGCACATCTTAATGCAGTTCAGGTTATATAATTGGTTTATTTCACTGTCCATTCATGACTAGAAGAGCGGAGCATGTTTGTGTTTTATTTCTCCTCCCCTTTCCGTGACAACCAATCACAGCTCTCTTAGAGGAATGCGTCATACCTAGCAACGGGGTCAACCCCACCTCCTCACAAAGATAGGAGTTTCTGTCCCCTCCTTGCTCAGACTTGCTCTCAGACACCTGCTGGGTCACTCTTAAGCAAAAGGTGCACTTACACGAGCATGCCTTTGACTCACCCACTAGCACAAACTGTGTCGTGCTCGAGAGTAAAGTCGTCTTTAATGGGTGCAGGCAGGATGCAAGAGGGGCGCATGTCGTGCTACGTGGTGCGATCTAATCTCCAACACTACGTATGTGCAGCTCATCAAGTGGAGTAAAGAAGAAGTGAACAGAGTGAGTGGTGACGTCAGCGGATCGCATCAGAGCGCGGCTTGTCTGAAGGATTATAACAAGAAGTTAAATCTCTCATAAACATACTTTAACAGCTGCAAACAAGAAGGAAAGAACATGACTGTTTTATCAAGCCATGACAATGTAAACATGACAAATAATTACCTTTTTAGACGGCTCAAAATGCGTTCTGTAGGTACAGTAGTTAGGGTCCTGGTGCTTCCGGCCTTACTGTATGGTTGTGAAACAGGTGGTCTTTTTAGAGGAGTCTTGGGTACTGCTGGAACGACTCTGTGTCAGGCAACCCAGTCTCACGGCAGTCGTGGTGGCATTGCGAAAATACATTAATCTATGAGTTTGTGATGGAGGCATGAAAATGGGGTGCTCTTTATGACGGGGGCACAAATTCATTTTGTGACTGGGGAATTAAATATGGGGTGATGGGGGGGTATGGTCAGGGGAGGATAGACACTTATGCTTTGGTTATGGTTAGGGTTAGGGTTAGGCTTAGGGTTAGGGTTAGGGTTAGGGTTAGGAGAAGGGGGGGATTATAAAAATAAAACTAAGAACCGTGTCATGAAAATGGAGTACTTTTTGTGACGGGTGCACGAAAAAAAACATGAGACTGGGCTGGACACAGGAGCTGTTACTTACGGAGACTAAGCTGAGATAGAGCATTTGCATTGTAGGGGAATGATGTGGGTTTCTCTGGGACGTGACCTGAGCCTCTGGTGGAAGCCTTTCCTGTTTTATGAATGGCATCAAATGGTTTCCACTGTGAGATTCAAAAAGTAGCACCGTGTACTGACTCACAGAATAATGGACGAGTATGTTAGATCTCTGTTCTCACACTTACTCACATGATCAATCCTAGCTGAGAATTTCAGTACTGGATATTTCCCACAGTTACCCAGAAATTCACAGCTATATACTTTGGAATGAGCAAGTCAAAGTCACTAGGGGAAAAAAACAATAAACTAGAGGGCAATTATAGAGTGCGTACCTCTGACAGTCTCTGTTTGTCCGTCCTTAATAAGGAAATTGATGACACACATTGTGTGTCCCAAAGGTTAAAAACCAAAAACAGCAGATCATACACTGGACAAAAATGTAAATGAAACACTTTTGTTTTGCCCCCATTTTTCATGAGCTGAACTCAAAGAGCTAAAACATTTTCTATATACACAAAAGACCTATTTCTCTCAAATACTTTTCACAAATCTGTCTAAATCTGTGTTAGTGAGCACTTCTCCTTAGCTGAGATAATCCATCCCTCCTCACAGGTATCAAGATTCTGATTAGACAGCATGATTATTGCAAGTGTGCCTTAGGCTGGCCACAATACAAGGCCACTCTAAAATGTGCATTTTTGCTTTATTGGGGGAGTCTGGGGGTCAGAAAACCAGTACCTGGTGTGACCAACATTTGCCTCATGGAGTGCAACACATCTCCTTTGCATAGAATTGATCAGGTTGTTGATTGTGGCCTGTAGAATGTTGGTCCACTCCTCTTCAAGGCTGTGCGAAGTTGCTTGCCTGGGTTGCGGGGGAGCCGCGGGGAAGATGTGTACATGTGGATTATATTTATTTATATCTTAAAAATAAAAATAAGAAGAATTTGTCTTCTTATTGTTATTATTAAAATATAAATTAAATATATTTCTGGCATTGTTACTGTACACCTGTGTGTTATTGCATTGTTATTAAAAGTAAGTCCCTTCAGCAGCACACTTGTTTTCACTCGGAGTCACTACAGCAGATCCAAGGTAGACCTTGGAACCAGGAACCTTCTGCACTGAAACCAAGTGCACAAACTTGGCCATCACCCCGCTTGCATTGTTATTAATGCTATGTAATTATTTGACCATATTTAGTCATAATCCATAACAGTGAATGTTATGCTGTTATGTACACCCAGAAATAAGAGGCTGCACTTGATCTTAATCTGTCTATAGATGAGTGACTCAAAAACCATATTTGATCCAAAGTCATTGCAGTGACATTGATGGAAAGAATTTGCCAATGTGACCTTTGACGAAAAATGAAATTTTGAGGTCCGACAGCATCTTATGCCTGGTTCACACGGCAGGATCTTAAAATTATCTTTAGGTTTCCAAAACCTGAGAGACAACACACGTGAAGATAAAAAATCATAGCTCTAACAGGTTTGGTCGTACAGTGTGTGGTGTTCAGCCACACAGTAAGGACAACAACACCACACACAAACAGATTTCACACATGAACATTCACAGCTCAGACAGGAAATCTCGCAAAATTAAACGTGACTTCAGAGTAAACAAACGGAGGTACTTTGTGGACTATTTAAAAGAGGGGAAAAAAATACAAAAAGAAAAAGAAAAGGCGTTCTTTAAAGGAGTGGATACAGCGCGACCACTGGACTTCCTGGTAAGTCACAACAGCTGTTCTGATTTTAATTTCCGCTCCGTACGTTGTGATTGGCTGAACGTCACATTCAGCAGGCTGTGAGCTTGTTTTGGTCAGAGGACACAACACACGCTGCGATATCGGGCCAAAAAAATCCAACATGTTGAATATCCCCGATTTGTGATCAGAGCGCTCCTGACGCCCTTCCGAGCAGATCAGAACGCTCTTAACACACCACACACGGCGTTAATATCTGATAAGATTATCTTTAGCGTCATCACGATTGTTGGGGCGTCCTTAAGATTGTCGGAAGGGGAAGATCGGGTCCGATATCGGCCTAATTATCCTGCCGTGTGAACCCGGCCTTACACTATCCAAACATGCTTAAACAGAAAAGAGCTCTTTTTTCAGCCAGACTTACTGAATTAGCATTGTTTTTATTACCTTTGATCTAACCAACGATAGGTTAAAAAGAGCAGCATGACCCTGAGCTGCAATATTAGAATGTATTTTTGTTGAATTGCTCTTCAAAAAAATTGTTCTTTAAAAAAAAATCTTATTGTTTTTATTGCATAATAACTGAAGGTTGATGATGGAAAAGAACTGGAAAATTCAAAGAGAATACATTAGAGATATTTTGTCTCTGACAGCATGTGGATACACGGCGATTCACCAACACCATCAGGACCAGGGTGGAATCATTGAAGATAATCAGCCGGACAGACACAGTTGATACTGAGAGGTATTTAGTCAGAGATCTTAGGCAAAGAAAGACCGGATGTGCAGGACGTTTTCTACATGGAAGTGATGGAGAGCTCAAAACATAATAATCGACGGAACAATCGAAGGAAGAACGAGAGTAAAATGGAGTGCAACAACATCCTGCACAGAAGCAAAGCGAGCGGCAGAGATAAAAAACATAGATGGAGAAGTGTGGCGACTCTTGAAGATGATCATGTTTGTAGTAAAACTGTGGGACAACAAAAACTGGGATTAAAAACACCAGTAAGACCTTGAGCTTTGATAACTACAAATACTCAGTAAGGACTTTTTTGTAATAGCTTAATTTTGTTTGGTCAAAAGAGGCTGCAGCAGCATTGTTTGACCTTTGTCCTTTCAAAAAAAAAAAAAACCTGACCTTGACCTGTTGGGGTAATGTCAGTGGACAGACAGACAGACAGACAGTCAGCCAGACACCACCGCTTCACCAGCCTTTGTTTTTGGTTACATGACTGAAGAGAGCAAACTGGGGAAGCATAGCAGGTCAGGTCTGGGAACATGTACTGGTGTCACAGTTTGCTGCATCCACCACACAGTGGAACTGACCTGGGTCCTGGATGGCAACCAGCCATGCAAACAATCGGTCCATTCTCACTTCTTGAAAGTAACACTCTATCTGTCATAGAGAGATGTTCGAGATGTGCCATATGTAACCTCAACGTATTCTCATGAAGCAGTTCACATGATATCTCACGAAAACTTGTGCACGATATTTCATACATACACCTCTTGCTTGCCTCTACTGGTGGTTGGCTCTCACTGCGGTATTGTATCACTTCCTGTTCCAGAGCACAGCGGTGTTTTTCTGTATCTGTTAGCTGTTTAATCTGCGCAGTTAGATTGATCTAGATAACTAGATAACGATTTGTTTCACAGTGTAATCTTCACGTGCCTTTACTAAAGCACTCCCTCTGCTGAATCACCTCTAAATTATTTACACATTATTCACTTTGTGTGTTTTTAGGAATCCGCTAGCTTAGCGCAGCTACTAGCTCTTAGCCGGTTTAGCATGGCGGCTTCTCCTGTCTCTCCCGCACTTTTCTGCTCTGGGTGTGAAATGTTTAGTTATTCCTCGGCCTCCTTTAGCAGTAACGGTACTTGTAATAAGTGTAGCTTATTCGTAGCTTTGGAGGCCAGGCTGGGCGAATTGGAGACTCGGCTCCGCACCTTGGAAAAGCGTCAATTTGGTAAGATTGTAATTCACGTCGGCAGTAATGACACCCAGTTACGCCAATCGGAGGTCACTAAAATTAACATTAAATCGGTGTGTAACTTTGCAAAAACAATGTCGGACTCTGTAGTTTTCTCTGGGCCCCTCCCCAATCGGACCGGGAGTGACATGTTTAGCCGCATGTTCTCCTTGAATTGCTGGCTGTCTGAGTGGTGTCCAAAAAATGAGGTGGGCTTCATAGATTATTGGCAAAGCTTCTGGGGAAAACCTGGTCCTGTTAGGAGAGACGGCATCCATCCCACTTTGGATGGAGCAGCTCTCATTTCTAGAAATCTGGCCAATTTTCTTAAATACTCCAAACTGTGACTATCCAGGGTTGGGAGCAGGAAGCAGAGTTGTAGTCTTACACACCTCTCTGCAGCTTCTCTCCCCCTGCCATCCCCTCATTACCCCATCCCCGTAGAGACGGTGCCTGCTCCCAGACTACCAATAACCAGCAAAAATCTATTTAAGCATAAAAATTCAAAAAGAAAAAATAATATAGCACCTTCAACTGCACCACAGACTAAAACAGTTAAATGTGGTCTATTAAACATTAGATCTCTCTCTTCTAAGTCCCTGTTAGTAAATGATATAATAATTGATCAACATATTGATTTATTCTGCCTTACAGAAACCTGGTTACAGCAGGATGAATATGTTAGTTTAAATGAGTCAACACCCCCGAGTCACACTAACTGCCAGAACGCTCATAGCACGGGCCGAGGCGGAGGATTAGCAGCAATCTTCCACTCCAGCTTATTAATTAATCAAAAACCCAGACAGAGCTTTAATTCATTTGAAAGCTTGACTCTTAGTCTTGTCCATCCAAATTGGAAGTCCCAAAAACCAGTTTTATTTGTTGTTATCTATCGTCCACCTGGTCGTTACTGTGAGTTTCTCTGTGAATTTTCAGACCTTTTGTCTGACTTAGTGCTTAGCTCAGATAAAATAATTATAGTGGACGATTTTAACATCCACATAGATGCTGAGAATGACAGCCTCAACACTGCATTTAATCTATTATTAGACTCAATTGGCTTTGCTCAAAATGTAAATGAGTCCACCCACCACTTTAACCATACTTAACCATAGGTGCATACTAGATTTTGTTCTGACTTATGGTATGGAAATTGAAGACTTAACAGTATTCCCTGAAAACCCCCTTCTGTCTGATCATTTCTTAATAACATTTACATTTACTTTAATGGACTACCCAGCAGTGGGGAATAAGTTTCATTACAGTAGAAGTCTTTCGGAAAGCGCTGTAACTAGGTTTAAGGATATGATTCCTTCTTTGTTATGTTCTCCAATGCCATATACCAACACAGTGCAGAGTAGCTACCTAAACTCTGTGAGTGAGATAGATTATCTCGTCAATAGTTTTACATCCTCATTCAGCACAACTTTGGATGCTGTAGCTCCTCTGAAAAAGAGAGCCTTAAATCAGAAGTGCCTGACTCCGTGGTATAACTCACAAACTCGCAGCTTAAAGCAGATAACCCGTAAGTTGGAGAGGAAATGGCGTCTCACTAATTTAGAAGATCTTTACTTAGCCTGGAAAAAGAGTCTGTTGCTCTATAAAAAAGCCCTCTGTAAAGCTAGGACATCTTACTACTCATCACTAATTGAAGAAAATAAGAACAACCCCAGGTTTCTTTTCAGCACTGTAGCCAGACTGACAAAGAGTCAGAGCTCTATTGGGCCGAGTATTCCTTTAACTTTAACTAGTAATGACTTCATGACTTTCTTTGCTAATAAAATTTTAACTATTAGAGAAAAAAATTACTCATAACCATCCCAAAGACATATCATTATCTATGGCTGCTTTCAGTAATGCTGGTATTTGGTTAGACTCTTTCTCTCAGATTGTTCTGTCTGCGTTTTTTCATTAGTTACTTCCTCCAAACCATCAACATGTCTATTAGACCCCATTCCTACCAGGCTGCTCAGGGAAGCCATACCATTAATGCTTCGATCTTAAATATAATCAATCTATCTTTATTAGTTGGCTATGTACCACAGGCTTTTAAGGTGGCAGTAATTAAACCATTACTTAAAAAGCCATCACTTGACCCAGCTATCTTAGCTAATTATAGGCCAATCTCCAACCTTCCTTTTCCCTCAAAAATTCTTGAAAGGGTAGTTGTAAAACAGCTAACTGATCATCTGCAGAGCAATGGCCAATTTGAAGAGTTTCAGTCAGGTTTTAGAATTCATCATAGTACAGAAACAGCATTAGTGAAGGTTACAAATGATGTTCTTATGGCCTCAGACAGTGGACTCATCTCTGTGCTTGTTCTGTTAGACCTCAGTGCAGCTTTTGATACTGTTGACCATAAAATTTTATTACAGAGATTAGAGCATGCCATAGGTATTAAAGGCACTGCGCTGCAGTGGTTTGAATCATATTTATCTAATAGATTACAATTTTTTCATGTAAATGGAGAGTGTTCTTCACAGACTAAGGTTAATTATGGAGTTCCACAAGGTTCTGTGCTAGGACCAATTTTATTCACTTTATACATGCTTCCCTTAGGCAGTATTTTTAGAAAGCATTGCTTAAATTTTCATTATTACGCAGATGATACCCAGCTTTATCTATCCATGAAGCCAGAGGACACACACCAATTAGTTAAACTGCAGGATTGTCTTACAGACATAAAGACATGGATGACCTCTAATTTCCTGCTTTTAAATTCAGATAAAACTGAAGTTATTGTTGGGAAAGTGTAGGAACACGGACCCACAACAGGGGGCGCAAATGAACGGACAATGGAGGAAGTCAAATAACAACACTTTACTGTTGTGAATAAGCACAACAAACACAACAGATTACAACAATAGACAAAGAAGTCAATTCACAAAATGTGTCACGTGGGCAGGCTCGAAGATAAGAGACGTCTGTCCAAAGCAGAACCGGAACAACACGATTTCCTCCGCCACCGAACCCCGGGAATACTGGAGCCGCCAAGTCCCGAACTCCCAGGTGGCCACTGCCTCCGCGTGTCGGCTCTGGTACTGCTGGCGAGGAACAAAAACAGTTAAATGTGGGTGCATTTGCACCCAGCAACCCGTATGGCGGGAAAACCACCTCCACCTCTCGTCGGAAGAATGTCTGCTATTTAACGCACAAAAGTAACAAAGTGTTAATGTCAAAAAGAC
The DNA here is from genome assembly GCF_902500255.1 of Thalassophryne amazonica. Lineage (NCBI taxonomy): Eukaryota > Metazoa > Chordata > Actinopteri > Batrachoidiformes > Batrachoididae > Thalassophryne > Thalassophryne amazonica. The sequence goes on along the minus strand of NC_047111.1, from coordinate 115,523,692 downwards.
AACACAGTCGGCTGAGTACTGTACCTCCTAGGTAGAGTGATATCTCGGCAAAGAGGTGGAGATGTCGTCTTGCTGATATACCACTGCTGATCAGATGATTGGTGACAGCTGTCGTAGGCGATAAGTGACAGCTGTCACCCCGGCTGCTCCTGTGAGGCAGCAGGGCCCTCTGGTGCCTGGAGCCCGCACTCCAGACAGGGCGCCCTCTGGTGGTGGTGGGCCAGCAGTACCTCCTCTTCAGCGGCCCACACAACAGTTATTGTACTTGGCCCCACAAATCTTAGAAACATGGTTTCTAACCAGATCCTTACTCTGGATGGCATTACCCTTCTTCTTCTTTGTCTTTCGGCTGTTCCCGTTAGGTGTCGCCACAGCAGATCAATTGTTTCCATCTCACCCTGTCCTCTGTATCTTCCTTTGTCACACCAACCACCTGCATGTCCTCTCTCAGCACATCCATGAACCTCCTCTTTGGTCTCCGTCTTCTCCTCCTGTCTAGTGTCTCCATCCTCAGCATCCTTCTCCCTATATACACTGGGTCCCTCCTCTGCACATGTCCAAACCATCTCAATCTCGCCTCTCTGACTTTGTCTCCAAACCGTCCCACCTGAGCTGTCCCTCTGATATGATCATTCCGAATGTTGTCCATTCTTGTCACTCCCAAAGAGAATCTCAACATCTTCAGCTCTGCCACCTCCAGCTCTGCCTCCTGTCTTTTTGTTAGTGCCACTGTCTCTAAACCATACAATATAGCTGGTCTCACTACTGTTTTGTAAACTTTCCCCTTCACCCTTGCTGATATTCTTCGGTCACAAATCACTCCTGCCACCTTTCTCCACCCACTCCACCCTGCCTGCACTCTCTTCTTCACCTCTCTACCACACTCTCCATTACTTTGAACAGTTGACCCCAAATATTTAAACTCATCTACTTTCACCACTTCTACTCCTTGTAACTGCACTATTCCACTGGGCTCCCTCTCATTCACACACATGTACTTAGTCTTGCTTCTACTGACTTTCATTCCCCTTCTCTCCAAAGCATATCTCCACTTCTCCAGACTAGACTCAACTTGCTCTCTACTCTCACTACAGATCACAATGTCATCTGCAAACATCATAGTCCATGGGGACTCCTGTCTGATCTCATCCATCAACCTGTCCATCACCACTGCAAACAAGAAAGGACTCAGAGCTGATCCTTGGTGTAATCCCACCTCCACCTTGAATGAGTCTGTCATTCCGACTGCGCATCTCACCGCTGTCACACTATTCTTGTACATGTCCTGCACTACCCTAACATACTTCTCTGCCACTCCAGACTTCCTCATACAATACCACAACTCTTCTCTTGGCACCCTATTATAAGCTTTTTCTAAGTCCACAAACACACAATGTAACTCTTTCTGTCCTTCTCTGTACTTTTCCAACAGTATTCTCAGAGCAAACATTGCATCTCTAGTGCTCTTTCTCGGCATGAAACCATATTGCTGCTCACAGATCTTCACCTGTTTTCTAAGCCTAGCTTCTACTACTCTTTCCCATAACTTAATGCTGTGGCTGATCAGCTTTATGCCTCTGTAGTTACTGCAGCTCTGCACATCACCCTTGTTCTTGAAAATAGGAACCAGCACACTTCGTCTCCACTCCTCAGGCATGCTCTCACTTTCCAAGATTTTATTAAACAATCTGGTTAGAAACTCTATTGCCATCTCTCCTAGACATTTCCATGCCTCCACTGGAATGTCATCTGGACCGACTGCCTTTCCACTCTTCATCTTCTTCATAGCAGCCCTCACTTCTTCCTTGCTAATCTCTTCCTGATTTACTCTCACCACATCATCCAGCCTTTTCTCTCGCTCATTTTCTTTATTCATCAACTCTGCAAAATATTTCCTCCACCTTCTCAACACACACTCCTCACTTGTCAGCACATTACCATGTGCATCTTTTACCACCCTAACCTGCTGCACATCCTTTCCAGCTCTGTCCCTTTGTCTGGCCAATCGGTACAAGTCCTTTTCTCCTTCGTTACTATTCAACTTCTTGTACAGCTCGCAATATGCCTTTTCCTTTGCTTTTGCCACTTCTCTTTTCGCCTTACGCCGCATCTCCTTGTACTCCTGTCTACTTTCTTCATCTCTCCGACTATCCCAAAACTTTTTCGCCAACCCCTTTCTCCTTATGCTTTCCTGGACCTCTTCATTCCACCACCAAGTCTCCTTGTCTTCCTTCCACTGTCCAGATGTCATACCCAGTACTGTCCCAGCTGTCTCCCTCACCACATCTGCAGTACTTTTCCAGTTGTCCAAAATTGCTTCCCCTCCAATCAGTGCTTCTTATATGTTAGCCTGTGCTCCTCCCTTTTCTTAAAGTAGGTATTCACCACAGCCATTTCCATCCTTTTTGCAAAATCAACTACCATCTGTCCTTCCCCATTCCTATCATTGATACCATATCTACCCATTACTTCCTCATCACCTCTGTTCCCTTCACCAACATGCCCATCGAAGTCTGCTCCTATCACCACTCTTTCATGCTTGGGCACACTCTCCGCCACCTCATCTAACACACTCCAGAAATCTTCTTTCTCCTTCATCTCACAACCAACCTGTGGGGCATATGTACTGATGATATTCATCATTCCCCCTTCAATTTCCAACTTCACACTCATCACCCTGTCAGACACTGGCTTAACCTCCAACACACTTTTAACATACTCTTCCTTTAAAATGACCCCAACACCATTTCTCTTCCTGTCCTCACCATGGTACAACAACTTGTACCCACCGCCAATGCTCCTGCTCTTACTTCCCTTCCACTTGGTCTCTTGCACACACAATATGTCTACCTTTCTCCTCTCCATCATATCAGCCAGCTCTCTCCCTTTACCAGTCATACTACCAACATTCAAAGTCCCCACTCTCATTTCCACCCTTCTAGTTTTCTTCTTCTCCCGCTGTTCGTGGCAACGTTTTCCTCCTCTTCTTCGTAGTCTTCGCCCTGGATGGCATTACCCTGGCCTCTAGTAATACTGTGAGAAATCTTGGAGTCATTTTTGATCAGGATATGTCCTTCAATGTGCATATTAAGCAAATATGTAGGACTGCTTTTTTGCATTTGCGCAATATCTCTAAAATTAGAAAGGTCTTGTCTCAGAGTGATGCTGAAAAAGTAATTCATGCATTTATTTCCTCTAGGCTGGACTATTGTAATTCATTATTATCAGGTTGTCCTAAAAGTTCCCTGAAAAGCCTTCAGTTAATTCAAAATGCTGCAGCTAGAGTACTGACAGGGACTAGAAGGAGAGAGCATATCTCACCCATATTGGCCTCTCTTCATTGGCTCCCTGTTAATTCTAGAATAGAATTTAAAATTCTTCTTCTTACTTATAAGGTTTTGAATAATCAGGTCCCATCTTATCTTAGCGACCTCATAGTACCATATTACCCCAATAGAGTGCTTCGCTCTCAGACTGCAGGCTTACTTGTAGTTCCTAGGGTTTGTAAGAGTAGAATGGGAGGCAGAGCCTTCAGCTTTCAGGCTCCTCTCCTGTGGAACCAGCTCCCAATTCAGATCAGGGAGACAGACACCCTCTCTACTTTTAAGATTAGGCTTAAAACTTTCCTTTTTGCTAAAGCTTATAGTTAGGGCTGGATCAGGTGACCCTGAACCATCCCTTAGTTATGCTGCTATAGACTTAGACTGCTGGGGGGTTCCCATGATGCACTGAGTGTTTCTTTCTCTTTTTGCTCTGTATGCACCACTCTGCATTTAATCATTAGTGATTGATCTCTGCTCCCCTCCACAGCATGTCTTTTTCCTGGTTCTCTCCCTCAGCCCCAACCAGTCCCAGCAGAAGACTGCCCCTCCCTGAGCCTGGTTCTGCTAGAGGTTTCTTCCTGTTAAAAGGGAGTTTTTCCTTCCCACTGTTGCCAAGTGCTTGCTCACAGGGGGTCGTTTTGACCATTGGGCTTTTTCCGTAATTATTGTATGGCTTTTGCCTTACAATATAAAGCACCTTGGGGTAACTGTTTGTTGTGATTTGGCGCTATATAAATAAAATTGATTTGAATTGATTTGATTTGATAATCCTAAGACTATCCATGCCCGTGTGCAACAGGCTGTTCTAACTCAGTGTTCAAACCTGTGGTTAAAAATAAGAGGAATATCCCATGTTTCATGTGGCCCAGAGTGACAGAGACAAATAAACCGTACCTGCGTGCTGGACTACCCCCAGCCGAGTATCAGCCCACCCCCTTTTTTTGAAGAAAGTTGATTAAACACCCACCCAAAATTAAGTTATTTTTATTAAGGTTAATTAAATGCTAAGCCTAAAATAAATTAATTCTGTGATTCCAACACAATGTAAATAGTAGCAAGTGATGACATCAAGCACTGGCTCACACAGAATTTCCTGAGTCTAAATGAATCCAAAACGGAATTCTGTCTTTTTGGCACCACAAGCCCACTCGCCATTGTCTCAAACGGTCACTCACTTCCTCACCGTAACACCGTAATCAGAAACTTGGGAGTTCACTTGGACACTGACCTAAATCTCCATAAACAAATTCCAATACAAACTTCTCCTGTTCGTTTTCTGCTCCATCCACAGCCTCGCACCTGCGTATCTATGTGAGATTCTGACCCTTCACCAGCCCAGCAGATTTCTACGATCTGCACAGCTCTACTTGTTGGAGCAGCCCAGGTCTCGAAGCAAACAGTGGGGTGATCGTGCTTTCACAGCAGCAGGTCCTAAACTTTGGAACTCGCTGCCCCTTGACTTGCGTGCCATCTCGGATCTGCCCCTTTTTAAAACAAAACTCAAAACGTATTTGTTTAGATGTGCTTTTGATACTTATTCTTGTTTAGACTTGGGAATAAAATGTATCTGTGTTCTTCTTTTTAACTAGATTTTAAATACGATTTTTATATGTACAGCGCTTTGGTCAACTTAGGTTGTTGTAAAGCGCTTAACAAATAAAATTTGATTGATTGATGTTTTTCTCATCTCTTCCTCATCTTACCTGTGACAACGTCATCAGCATGTACTGGTAGTGTTATTGGTTTCTGTTGAAATGTGCTCTTATTTTGAAAGACTCTTGTGCAAGAAAACAGGAAGTGCTCCATGACAATGGCTACCTTTGTGAAGGTTAAGGTGAAATTCTGTGAATGCTGTGACATTTTTCATGCTGCCGACATGAGACCCGAGGATCTACTGGACGTCCGCTGGCGAGCCATGAACATGGACAGGACAAAACACCCACCTGGAAACTTCTCTGTCTGATGCCCGCTCAAAGTTTTGCGTCTGTATCAAAACTTTCCAACAGACTTGCCAGATGACAGCTGATGTCAGCTGACAAGGAATACATTTAATGAATGAGAAAAAGACACAGACACAGTTATTTTGTGATTTATTACCCAAGGCCAAAATATGGCCATCTGGTATGCAAAGACTTTGCATGTGTCCACCCATCCATCTGTCCATTTGTCTATGCTCTGCATAAGTCCAGTCCTATTACAGCCAGGGTCTTCAAATTTGCAGGGACCATTCTTGGGACACAGACCATGGACAAGTTCCAAGATGGCTAACCGTGACCTATTTTAAGAAGGAAAAAGGTCATATTCTGTTTCCTTTTTTTATGCTCATACTGCCAAGGGTATTTTAAATCAAATCAAATCAAATCAATTTTATTTATATAGCGCCAAATCACAACAAACAGTTGCCCCAAGGCACCTTATATTGTAAGGCAAGGCCATACAATAATTACGGAAAAACCCCAAAGGTCAAAACGACCCCCTGTGAGCAAGCACTTGGCAACAGTGGAAAGGAAAAACTCCCTATATGGGTGAAATATGCTCTCTCCTTCTAGTCCCTGTCAGTACTCTAGCTGCAGCATTTTGAATTAACTGAAGGCTTTTCAGGGAACTTTTAGGACAACCTGATAATAATGAATTACAATAGTCCAGCCTAGAGGAAATAAATGCATGAATTAGTTTTTCAGCATCACTCTGAGACAAGACCTTTCTAATTTTAGAGATATTGCGCAAATACAAAAAAGCAGTCCTACATATTTGTTTAATATGCGCATTGAATGACATATCCTGAACAAAAATGACTCCAAGATTTCTCACAGTATTACTAGAGGTCAGGGTAATGCCATCCAGAGTAAGGATCTGGTTAGACACCATGTTTCTAAGATTTGTGGGGCCAAGTACAATAACTTCAGTTTTATCTGAGTTTAAAAGCAGGAAATTAGAGGTCATCCATGTCTTTATGTCTGTAAGACAATCCTGCAGTTTAGCTAATTGGTGTGTGTCCTCTGGCTTCATGGATAGATAAAGCTGGGTATCATCTGCGTAACAATGGAAATTTAAGCAATGCTGTCTAATAATACTGCCTAAGGGAAACACGTATAAAGTGAATAAAATTGGTCCTAGCACAGAACCTTGTGGAACTCCATAATTAACCTTAGTCTGTGAAGAAGACTCCCCATTTACATGAACAAGAAGATCATTTGTAACCTTCACTAATGCTGTTTCTGTACTATGATGAATTCTAAAACATGACTGAAACTCTTCAAATAGACCATTCCTCTGCAGATGATCAGTTAGCTGTTTTACAACTACCCTTTCAAGAATTTTTGAGAGAAAAGGAAGGTTGGAGATTGGCCTATAATTAGCTAAGATAGCTGGGTCAAGTGATGGCTTTTTAAGTAATGGTTTAATTACTGCCACCTTAAAAGCCTGTGGTACATAGCCAACTAATAAAGATAGATTGATCATATTTAAGATCGAAGCATTAATTAATGGTAGGGCTTCCTTGAGCAGCCTGATAGGAATGGGGTCTAATAGACATGTTGATGGTTTGGAGGAAGTAACTAATGAAAATAACTCAGACAGAACAATCGGAGAGAAAGAGTCTAACCAAATACCGGCATCACTGAAAGCAGCCAAAGATAACGATATGTCTTTGGGATGGTTATGAGTAATTTTTTCTTCCTTAAGAAATGATCAGACAGAAGGGAGTTTTCAGGGAATACTGTTAAGTCTTCAATTTCCATACCATAAGTCAGAACAAGATCTAAGATATGATTAAAGTGGTGGGTGGACTCATTTACATTTTGAGCAAAACCAATAGAGTCTAATAATAGATTAAATGCAGTGTTGAGGCTGTCATTCTCAGCATCTGTGTGGATGTTAAAATCGCCCACTATAATTATCTTATCTGAGCTAAGCACTAAGTCAGACAAAAGGTCTGAAAATTCACAGAGAAACTCACAGTAACGACCAGGTGGACGATAGATAATAACAAATAAAACTGTTTTTTGGGACTTCCAATTTGGATGGACAAGACTAAGAGTCAAGCTTTCAAATGAATTAAAGCTGTGTATGGGTTTTTGATTAATTAATAAGCTGGAATGGAAGATTGCTGCTAATCCTCCCCCTCGGCCCGTGCTACGAGCATTCTGGCAGTTAGTGTGACTCGGGGGTGTTGACTCATTTAAACTAACATATTCATCCTGCTGTAACCAGGTTTCTGTAATGCAGAATAAATCGATATGTTGATCAATTATTATATCATTTACTAACAGGGACTTAGAAGAGAGACACCTAATGTTTAATAGACCACATTTAACTGTTTTAGTCTGTGGTGCAGTTGAAGGTGCTATATTATTTTTTATTTTTGAATTTTTATGCTTAAATAGATTTTGCTGGTTGTTGTTGTTGGTGGTCTGGGAGCAGGCACTGTCTCTACTGGAATGGGGTAATGAGGGGATGGCAGGGGGAGAGAAGCTGCAGAGAGGTGTGTAAGACTACAACTCTGCTTTTTACCATTGTGTTATATTGTTTCATTTTTGATGAATTCGGAAATTTAATTGAAATGGGCGTGCTGAAAAATGTAATATTGCCCACCTCTTCAGGCAGAATTTGGTGCTGAATGCTCTGGGACACCGACACGTGAATACAGGATATAACAAGGCCACACTTTGTTATGTAAATGGCTGGAAATACTATTTTTTGCACAAAAGGTAAAATGCCCCATAACCCTTAATTGGAGTAAGTGGTTGAAGATAAGTGAGTTAGGATTTCTTCACACTCTTTTATTAGTTGGTTCCAACATTTGGTTACCTGATGTGCTGTGCCACAGCCCCCTCAACTTGAGTGAGACTTTTCTCCATGGCAAAGGCATCCACGTCTCTGGACTCCACAACTCAACACGCAGACCTTGCAAACATTGATCAGAGCAGAATACACTGAGAATTCACAAACTCAGACTTCTTCAGCAGACTTTATTTTTTGCCTGGGGGGAGGGGAGACTCCCTTCCTCATTAAAGAGACAGCAAACTGAGAAAACAGACAACCAGTGTTATGGTTTGTTGTAAATGTAGAACCCAAATATGCAAATGTGCTAAAAATTAAGAGGACGTGAGAATTACTCAGTGATTTATTGGCGAGCCCAGAGAAAACAGATCGTTAGTCATCAGTGTACCAAAACACATCTCAAAAGTGCTGGTGGCAAAAGACACAAACAACTGGGAGATAACTGACAAAATACCAGGAAGGTCTACTGACACAGGAAATACTTAGGAGTCACAAAAACACATACTCATGAAACGCGGAGGAAGCCGAGATAACCATCATGTCAAACAATGACCGCCATTGAGTGCTTAAATACAGAAACAACTAATGAGACAGGTGCGTAACAAACAAAAGCAGGAAACAAAAATGCACATAAAGTGGCAAACAAGTGACAGAACTAAATGGACAGGGACGGCGATCACAAAGTACTAGATAACCAAGGATGAGTGGAACATAAATAACCAAACCCAAACATAACCATCATAGAGAAATAAATAACAACTAAGAGGTGAGTGCAGCAGAATAACCACAAATAAGAATAACTAAGAAAGCAACAACAAAGTGATCAAACCTAAATAACAATCAGTACAAAATAAAGATAAAAACCAAAATCCAGAATACCAAGAAACATGTGGAACACAGAGTAATACCCGAACATGCATAATGAACCTGAAACGCAGGACACATAACCAGACTACAACCGAATACAAACCACACAAACGGGACTGAACACACACAAGACACGGCGGGGAGCAGCACACATCAACAAGCTGAAGAGGAGGGACGGAGACCACACAAGCACCCACACGCAGGACGCAGGGGGTTGATCGGCACACGCACCCATCCACGAGACTCAGAGGAGAGCAGAGGCACAGAACACGACACACCCACACACCCGTGGGATGCAGGGAGACGAAGCAGACACACACTCGCATCTACACATCTACCCATCTACCTAAACTCTGTAAGTGAGATAGAGTATCTCGTCAATAGTTTTACATCCCCATTGAAGACAACTTTGGATGCTGTAGCTCCTCTGAAAAAGAGAGCTTTAAATCAGAAGTGTCTGACTCCGTGGTATAACTCACAAACTCGTAGCTTAAAGCAGATAACCCGTAAGTTGGAGAGGAAATGGCGTCTCACTAATTTAGAAGATCTTCACTTAGCCTGGAAAAAGAGTCTGTTGCTCTATAAAAAAGCCCTCCGTAAAGCTAGGACATCTTTCTACTCATCACTAATTGAAGAAAATAAGAACAACCCCAGGTTTCTTTTCAGCACTGTAGCCAGGCTGACAAAGAGTCAGAGCTCTATTGAGCTGAGTATTCCATTAACTTTAACTAGTAATGACTTCATGACTTTCTTTGCTAACAAAATTTTAACTATTAGAGAAAAAATTACTCATAACCATCCCAAAGACGTATCGTTATCTTTGGCTGCTTTCAGTGATGCCGGTATTTGGTTAGACTCTTTCTCTCCGATTGTTCTGTCTGAGTTATTTTCATTAGTTACTTCATCCAAACCATCAACATGTTTATTAGACCCCATTCCTACCAGGCTGCTCAAGGAAGCCCTACCATTATTTAATGCTTCGATCTTAAATATGATCAATCTATCTTTGTTAGTTGGCTATGTACCACAGGCTTTTAAGGTGGCAGTAATTAAACCATTACTTAAAAAGCCATCACTTGACCCAGCTATCTTAGCTAATTATAGGCCAATCTCCAACCTTCCTTTTCTCTCAAAAATTCTTGAAAGGGTAGTTGTAAAACAGCTAACTGATCATCTGCAGAGGAATGGTCTATTTGAAGAGTTTCAGTCAGGTTTTAGAATTCATCATAGTACAGAAACAGCATTAGTGAAGGTTACAAATGATCTTCTTATGGCCTCGGACAGTGGACTCATCTCTGTGCTTGTTCTGTTAGACCTCAGTGCTGCTTTTGATACTGTTGACCATAAAATTTTATTACAGAGATTAGAGCATGCCATAGGTATTAAAGGCACTGCGCTGCGGTGGTTTGAATCATATTTGTCTAATAGATTACAATTTGTTCATGTAAATGGGGAATCTTCTTCACAGACTAAAGTTAATTATGGAGTTCCACAAGGTTCTGTGCTAGGACCAATTTTATTCACTTTATACATGCTTCCCTTAGGCAGTATTATTAGACGGTATTGCTTAAATTTTCATTGTTACGCAGATGATACCCAGCTTTATCTATCCATGAAGCCAGAGGACACACACCAATTAGCTAAACTGCAGGATTGTCTTACAGACATAAAGACATGGATGACCTCTAATTTCCTGCTTTTAAACTCAGATAAAACTGAAGTTATTGTACTTGGCCCCACAAATCTTAGGAACATGGTGTCTAACCAGATCCTTACTCTGGATGGCATTACCCTGACCTCTAGTAATACTGTGAGAAATCTTGGAGTCATTTTTGATCAGGATATGTCATTCAAAGCGCATATTAAACAAATATGTAGGACTGCTTTTTTGCATTTACACAATATCTCTAAAATCAGAAAGGTCTTGTCTCAGAGTGATGCTGAAAAACTAATTCATGCATTTATTTCCTCTAGGCTGGACTATTGTAATTCATTATTATCAGGTTGTCCTAAAAGTTCCCTAAAAAGCCTTCAGTTAATTCAAAATGCTGCAGCTAGAGTACTGACGGGGACTAGAAGGAGAGAGCATATCTCACCCATATTGGCCTCTCTTCATTGGCTTCCTGTTAATTCTAGAATAGAATTTAAAATTCTTCTTCTTACTTATAAGGTTTTGAATAATCAGGTCCCATCTTATCTTAGGGACCTCGTAGTACCATATCACCCCAATAGAGCGCTTCGCTCTCAGACTGCAGGCTTACTTGTAGTTCCTAGGGTTTGTAAGAGTAGAATGGGAGGCAGAGCCTTCAGCTTTCAGGCTCCTCTCCTGTGGAACCAGCTCCCAATTCAGATCAGGGAGACAGACACCCTCTCTACTTTTAAGATTAGGCTTAAAACTTTCCTTTTTGCTAAAGCTTATAGTTAGGGCTGGATCAGGTGACCCTGAACCATCCCTTAGTTATGCTGCTATAGACGTAGACTGCTGGGGGGTTCCCATGATGCACTGTTTCTTTCTCTTTTTGCTCTGTATGCACCACTCTGCATTTAATCATTAGTGATTGATCTCTGCTCCCCTCCACAGCATGTCTTTTTCCTGGTTCTCTCCCTCAGCCCCAACCAGTCCCAGCAGAAGACTGCCCCTCCCTGAGCCTGGTTCTGCTGGAGGTTTCTTCCTGTTAAAAGGGAGTTTTTCCTTCCCACTGTAGCCAAGTGCTTGCTCACAGGGGGTCGTTTTGACCGTTGGGGTTTTACATAATTATTGTATGGCCTTGCCTTACAATATAAAGCGCCTTGGGGCAACTGTTTGTTGTGATTTGGCGCTATATAAAAAAATTGATTGATTGATTGATACACACCGGAGGAGGGGAACTATCGACACTGACACCCACACACATCCATCCAAAGACACCGAGGAGAAAACCACACACACACACAGAGGTGCACATGATGGACACGGCGAGACACACCCATACAACAAAATACAACCAAGAACTCAAAAACACAGACAAACGGGCCAATGGGTGGAACCGCCACACAACAGATTGGTTTTATATAAAACTCTGACAACCTCCAAGGAGAGAAGACAAACATTTTAAAAACAATAGCAAAGCGTAGTGATTGTATTCTGTTTAATTGCTCAGTGGGAGAAATGTTAAATACGTGCCAAGGCTTGATGTCAGTTGTTGCTCTGAGGGTCTATGAACTCCCCCTCATTTGAAATGCCAAGTGTGACCCTCTCACTGCACATTTCAGCTTTAAGAGCAGATCACTTACTTGTGTACTCTTCATTTCAGTAGATAATTTAGTGCACTTAAGCTGTTATTTTTTCCTCCAGCAAGGAGTATAATTTTTCATCTGTCATCTGTGCAAATAAACCAAATTTGCTTCTAAATACAACCTCAAGGAAAGGATAAAAAGATTAAAGGCGTGAATAAAACAAAGCGTTTTAGTGTGTCTAAAGAAGCAAAATATGACAGTGATATTAAAAATGATCCCTGACTTACAAAAGGCTTATTTTTGCTACATTTACCTACATAAATCTATCTGTGCACGTGTAACCATCACTGCACCAAATACTTTCATACATACTTTACACTGGCATGGATGTAAAGCTAAAAGCCCAGTAGAGGGCACTGCAGACCATCTTTAAAATTCATGACATCAAACATGATAATTCTCACAAAAGTCGTAAGTGTTTTTACCTCAAAAGAACCAAAAGTGTAGGCAGCAGTGTGGACAGAAGTGCTCTGTGTGGCAATTAAATATTTCTTGACAAGATTATGTTTATAAAACCTTCATCTCTGTATGAACGACGGATGGATCTAAACTGAAGGGTCTGGACAGACTGTGAGGTGGAAGACCTGAGGTGGGTGCTGCATGCTGCAGTCTTTGTGTGTTATGTTACCTATACAAGATATATGGCATAGGTAACATAATTATTAGGCAATTCAACAATATACTTTATGTATTTTAAATGAATACTGTCATTATTATTGATTTAGAGTAATTATATTTATTCATACTAAATACGAGGTCTGTTAGAAAAGTATCCGACCTTTTTATTTTTTTCAAAAACCATATGGATTTGAATCACATGTGATTGCATCAGCCAAGCTTGAACCTTCGTGCGCATGCATGAGTTTTTTCACGCCTGTCGGTTGCGTCATTCGCCTGTGAGCAGGCTTTGTGTGAGCACTGGTTCACCCCTCTCGTCGGATTTTTATTGCAAATAAAATGTCTGAAAGATTTGGAGCTTTGCTGCATCAAATTTTTCCAGAAACTGTGAGAGACCTCCAGGTGGACACCATTCGGAAAATTCAGGTGGCTTTCAGGGATGATTTTATGGGGATTACACAGATTAAGGAGTGCTCCAGCCGGTTTAAAGACCGCCCACAGCGTCTGAGAGCGCGGTGTGCTCCGAGCGCCGATCGACAGGCTGAAACCCCGCTGCAACAACCAGATCATTTCCAAAGTGAAGGCTTTGTTGATCCGGGACGTCGTCTGACTTCCACAGAAATGGCAGAAGACGTGGACATCAGCACTTTTTCGGCACATTCCACTGTTACAGGAGTTTTTGTCATGGAAAGAGAAGCGGAGGGATGCGCCACGGAGCTGTTCATGGCGCGGCATAAAACTACCTCTGTGTTGGTCTCACAGGACGGCTTTCAGATGGCTTTCAGATGGCTGTCGGTAGGTTTTCAGTCATGTGACTAACCGAGAAATTGTGTATGAGCCTGGACATGGCAGAACATGTCCTGTGAGGCTTCATCGCGGCATTGCTTTGCGCCATGCGGCTCCGTCCCGATGTGCGAATTCCTCCGCACGTCTGTCTCAATGTGCCGAAAAAGTGCTGATGTCCACGTCTTCTGCAATTTCTGTGGTAGTCAGACGATGTCCTGGATCAACACAGCGTCCAGTTTGGAAATGAACGGCACATTCCACTGTTACAGGAGTTTTTGTCATGGAAAGAGGAGCGGAGAAATTTGCGCATTGGGACGGAGCCGCATGGTGTAAAGCAACGCCGTGATGAAGCCTCACAGGACATGTTGTGGCATGTCCAGGCTCATCCACAATTTCTCGGATAGTCACACGACTGAAAAGCCACCAAAAGCCGTCTGAAAGCCATCTGAAAGCCGTCCTGTGAGACCAACACAGAGGTGCTTTTGTCCGCGCCATGAGCGGCTCCGTGGCGCATCCCTCTGCTTCTCTTTCCATGACAAAAACTCCTGTAACAGTGGAATGTGCCTAAAAAGTGCTGATGTCCACATCTTCTGCCATTTCTGTGGAAGTCAGACGACGTACCGGATCAACAAAGCCTTCACTTTGGAAATGATCTGGTTGATTCAGCCTGTCGATCGGCGCTCGGAGTGCGCCGCGCTCTCAGACGCTGTGGGCGGTCTTTAAACCGGCTGGAGCACTCCTTAATCTGTGTAATCCCCATAAAATCATCCCTGAAAGCCATCTGAAGTTTCCGAATGGTGTCCACCTGGAGGTCTCTCACAGTTTCTGGAAAAAATTGATGCAGCAAAGCTCCAAATCGTTCAGACATTTTATTTGCACTAAAAATCCGACGAGAGGGGTGGACCACTGCTCACACAAAGCCTACTCACAGGCGAATGACGCAACCGACAGGCGTGAAAAAACTCACGCATGTGCACGAAGGTTCAAGCTTGTCTGATGCAATCACACGTGATTCAAATCCATATGGTTATTGAAAAAAATAAAAAGGTCGGATACTTTTCTAACAGACCTCGTATATAAAGCTGAGGATTATGCATTTCAAATGAATAGGATTTATTACAGTAATGAATATGCATCATGTAAGGTTTATTTGGTAGGTTTGTATTAAAATGATCTAAAAAAAAAAGTAAATGGGAATTTGTCATGTAATAAAATAACATAAATCTTAAAAGTTAGGGTTAAATATTTCTGTGAGTGTACACTGGCCCCACAATTTCCAGTGATACTGCTCAGTATCTTTAAAATCCATACGACACAAATACAGACAAAACCAATGCAGAATGTAAACAATAGGCTCAGCCCCTATATGTACATAACATTGAGCATAATTGAGCCTTAAAACAATGTGGTTGAAGTCAGTGATATTGTCAGATGTGTATGCGCTCTTCATCTCTTGATTATAGAGGGTTTTCATGTGACGTATCGGTCACGTCATTTTGTGTCCCGCTTCAACGTCGGTGTGAAGAAGCCTCACGGCACCGTGGCGCTGAGAGAGATCCGCCACTATCAGAAATCCACTGCTCCCAGAATATTATTTTATTTTATTCGGCAATAAAATTATATAAGAATACATAAAAATACTGCAGAGGACAACACAAGAACACTTCCAGTACGGATGCTTATTTACATTGTGATCCTCGAGCACCGAGCTGCTGATCCACAAGCTGCCCTTCCAGCGCCTGGTGAGAGAAATCGCTGAGGACGTCAAGACGACCTCCGCTTTCAGAGCTCCGCTGTGATGCTCTGCAGGAGGCCGGCGAGGCTGACCTGGTCAGCAGCTTCCTAGTTCACAATATCGCACTGTGACACTGTCAGCCAATTCGTTACATCACCACTAAATTCATCTGGTATAAGATACGGATCCACTGAACCAACTGCTACACATCTATCACGATAAATAGCTTTATCTCGAGGATTTAAAGCATCGTAATAACTGTACATTCTCTCCATTTTTCTATCACACGCCAGCCTCCTTGTAATCCAGAATGGAGACGGCATTCAAATGCAGCAAATTGGTCACGTGATTGAAAACCCTCTATAACAACATATCAACAGCCAGTGTTGGCCAAATTAGGTCACATTTGCTGTTTTTTTCTGAGACCACTAGATGGCAGCATCTTTTCAAAAAAGGGTTCAAAGCAAATTGAAGTGTGCTTTGAACCATTTTTTGAAAATATACCGACATCTACTGGATTCAGAAAAAACAGCAAATGCTTCATGTAGCCTCATGTGGCCATCACTATCAACAGCTCAGCTCAGCTTTAACTCATTTTCAACAAATTCAACACCAAGGTTGCACATCAACACAAAGGATTTCAGTCTGACACGTGAAGTGGAAACATGTGGTTTCAATAATGTAGTTTCATGACAAATGAAAGTCTCATTCAGTCAGTGTGTGAATTATTCCTTGGACATGGATCACTCATTATGCATTCAGCCTTTATTTCTCAAGCTTGGAAAGATGAATGTCACAAGAATTTTTTTTTCCTACAACGTTACCAAAAACAACAAATTAAGAGTTCTCTTGGTGTTTGGTTTCCATAGCTATTTCACAACTGAGATTATCCTTGTTATTCCTGCATGATGGCAAACGCCTTCCACGGACCCTTTCCCAACCTTCATCCTGATCCTGCTTTGCAGACTGTATTATAAAGTCAGACACCTTCTCCATCTTCTTCTTTTTAAAATCACAACAATTGGGCATATCTCATTTTTTTGCTGGAGGTGGGAGAGTCAGTTAAACCGAGGAGGAAGGATGTGCTCCTCTGTGGTGTTGATGGGGAAAGGAAGAGTCTGGAGTGGGATGCAGGGATATTTTCCAATTACTCGCCCCCTTCTCCCTCCCTTCTCTGAGGGCAGGGGAGGCAGAGTGGAGCTCGTTTATTAGCATTAAGGGGTTGCTCCTGCTCCGGGGCAGCCCTCCCTCCCTCCGTTTCACCTGCAGCAACTGTGCAATGCACACAAGATCACCCTAATAGAATTTATAAGCATCCAAATGAAGTGGATTGTAAAAGACTAAATGACACGAGAAATGCTGTTTTTTTTTTTTGTTTTTTTGTTTTTTGAGGGGAGGAGTGGGTGCATTTGGATGAGCAGCGGTGGCAGAGTGACAGGAAAAACAGTGAGTGGGAGGGAGGTGAACACACCACCACTCCATTTGATTTCCATTTCTCTCTGAGTGGAACGAGATGCCGGCCTGCATTATTGGCGATGAGTTGTTTTACAGTCATTAGTTTACTCGACGGCATACTGGAGCAGTCCATTACAGAAGGAGACATCAGAATGGAACCTGAGGGGTGTCTGCTTTTACAGCATCTGATTCATTAGGTGCCCATAAACACACAATGTAACAGAAACAGCGATAAAACCAAAACACTGGCGCCCGTCCATATACTGTAACACAGAGCAGCCTGAGGGATAAAACTTGTAATGCTCATGTTGTCTATTTCCATAATGTTCCCGAGGATTTGACCAGATTATGAGGATCAGACGGATGATCTGTTGCACTCTGCAGGATTTTTTTTCCCTCAGAAGTTTACTCAGCATCAGAATAATACATATGTTCCCCAAAGGACACCAAATGTAAAGTCTAACAATGTATAACAGCAGGTGGGACGAAGTCACCATCAAGTCACTCTCAAGTCATCAATCTGCAAGTTCCAAGTCAAGTCTCAAGTGTCCTCCCTCAGCACATCCATGAACCTCCTCTTTGGTGTCCATTCGGCTGCTCCCATTTTGTGTTCGGGGTCGCCACAGCAGATACAACCAGATCCACATTGATATTTGACACAGGTTTTACACCAGATGCCCTTCCTGACGCAACTCCAGTTTTACCTGGAGAAACACACACAGCCGCTGGTGTTCCAAAGAGGTCTCCCATCCAAGTACTAACCATGTCCCGCACTGTTTAGCTTCTGAGATATGACAGGATCAGGCTTACACAGAGCAGATCGGCTGCCCATAAATCTCCTCTGGCATTGCTTTTCTCTTCTTGCCTGGTGGCTCCTTCCTCAGCGTCCTTCTCCCTATAAATATCTAGGGTCTCTGCTGCATATGTCCAAAGATCTCAATCTCACCTCTGACTTTATCTCCAAACAGTCCTACCTGTGCTGTCAAGTCCTACCTGTGTTTTCATGATTTATGGCCCCTTCATACATAACAAAAAGTTGGGTGAAAGAAGTTGGAACAAGCTGAAAAACTGCAAAAAAAAAGACGAATTGGAGAGTCGTGAAACATGGTTGCTCCAGCCCGTTGCAAAGGTGATATGTGATTTTATGTATTTCCATGTGAGGACAGCATGCCCATGCACGCACCTCATGGAGGAGTGTTGTCAGGTGATATCCTTCATGGCATGGTATGTGTTCTGCAGCTGTGCCTTGCGAGTCCACAGATCTCAACAGCAGCGGCTGGCACGGACACGCCCACCTCTGTTGACCAACTCATCACACAGAAAAAAGTGTCACTCTCTTTGTTCTCTGAAGATTTATTTTATGTATTTTCCTATGAAAATGTGTATTATTGTAGTATTGTTTTATTTTTGCGCGTGAGACATGGCTGTGACCTTGTCTGTACATAATTATCAGCATGTCATGAGAGCATGAGAGCCCGCACACACATGTGCATTGTACACAGCAGTCAGCTGTTTTGGCATGGACATGCCAGCTGTCCATATGTGCACTGCGCTGGACAGCGATTGCACTTCGGGGGAGACAATGATGACACACTCACTTGCCACCTGTGTTGTGGGGTGGGGGGGGAACACACTGCACACACATGCGTTTGTGGTAGAGGTGAAGCACACGCACAGTCCTGTGCCATTTATGTGGTATCACACTCGTGGGGCACTTAGTGCGGGTCCATTCGATTTTCACTCCGATTTTCCATTCGACTCTGCCTCCGTGCGTCATTCTGCCTCAGTCGTGTTATGTGTGAAGGACCCCTTAATGTTATGTGTCGACGCGGGTTGAGGAGCGGACCTGCGTCTGACGGAACCCAGCGCTAAAACAACCAGAAAGCGGTTCCAATAACAAAACAATTTATTTTCCCCCTTTGGTGCATAACAAAGTGTACAAACAAAAATTGCGTCGGTCTGGCGGAGTGAAGGACGGCACGCTCTCCAGTGCCCAAAAGGATCAAAGCCCGGCGCTTCTGGACCCACGTTCACCGCCAAACACCCCCCAGGTGGACACGACAAACTGACTCTGCGAAGGATAGAAAAGGTGAGGTAAGTCAGCAGCTACAACTAATATCCTTCAAAAGGCACACACTATCAGCAACACATTCAGGTCCGAATTCAAGCTTTATGTAAATGAGCAGCTTCTCACAACAGGTGGAGGATCATCAGTCCGCATGCCACGGCAGTGAGAAGCGAGCTGCACAACTCTCATCAAAGTTCAAATATACTGCGTAACAAAATACCAAGTTACTGTTAACAATTATTCAGATAATCAATCACCTCTGATGTGTGCTGACAGCATGTGTCCCTCACCCTTCCTCCTTCACAGGCACGATGTGTCAAACCCAGGCGCGGTCCTCAGTGTCTCACAAACGAACATCACAAGGTCGAGTTCCCGGCAATTCTGCTTGAATCACACATGACTTAAATGCAGAATGCCATCTCATTATCTGCTTCAGCTGAAAGTCTTTAAGGTTGCACGTGAGCACCATCCACAGGTGCTGCACATCATGTTGATGAGGGTGAAGGACTCTTCTGCCAGCACCTTCTCCACAGACAATAAATCAGTTTGCATACCACCAAAATGTCCAGCCACACCCCCCCAACACACAACAGTACCCCCCCTTTAACGGGAAGCCTCCCGGCGACTGAACAGACCAGGTCCGAGAACAGCACATCCCTCCGGGGTCCTCGTCAGGAAGCAGACAGCGTAACGCTCCCAAGGTCCACCACAGACAACAGGACAGGGCACCGCAGCTGGAAGGCCGGCTGGCATCAACAAAAACCCCAAAACAGTCCCTAGTACAATCCAACATACAAGAAAAAACATAAAACCCACCCACAACCTCCCCAGGGGACCGTCCCATCCAACCCCGGGAAGAAAAGAAAAACTCCCAAATGCAAAAACCCAACACAGCCCCACAAACACAATACAAACATAAATGCACAAAGAAAAATAACAAACAACCCCCCAGAACGACCTGCAGAGCCCAACACCCCCCAAAAGGCCTTTACCGCCAGTTCCAGGAGAAATAGCCAAAGCCGGAATCCCACAGAGGTCCCCAGGTACACATGGAGCAAACGGCGCCCCCCAGAGGACCATACCATCAAACCCCAGGAGGCACCCTCCCCACAACCCAAGAACCCCAGACCCGGCCACTCTTGGCTAGGCGGCTCCACAAGCCAATTCCCCCCCAAAGGACCGTCCCATCAACCCTGGAGGTGGAACCTGGAAGGAAACAAAAAACATCAAAGTCCAACCCCCGGAGGACTACCTTAAACAACCCCGGGGGCAAATAAAACAACCGATAAACCCTGTTACCTTCCCCGGCACCCCGAAAGACCCCAGGTCCCTCCCAGAGCCCCTCGGCGGCTCAATTTTGCCGAATGGCACAAAACATCAAGCCGGGGAAGGGAACAGGAAAAACTAACCCAGCCCCAACCCCAAGGCGCAGCGGAAAACCGGAAATACGTCCGGTGTCTCAACCCGACCATACCCCAGCCTATCGGGAGGGGTGGAACTACCGAAATGGCGAACGGCAACAGATCGGCCCACCCCTCCGACTGAGGTATGTTCCCGCTGCACCACACCCCGGCAACACCAATGACGAACGGTACAAAGGCCCACCGAGGCTGGAGTGGAACCGGGCCCTAACCAAACCAGAAAAAACGCCCCTAACAACCCCCCCCTAGGTGCAGGGGTCTTCTGAGAACGCTCAGCGTGACCAACCTGCACCACCCCACAACCCACAAGACGAACGGTCTTGGGGCGAGTGAGGTTGGGGTTAGGGAAGTAGGGAAATAAAAAACAACAAAACAAAACGACCCCATACCCAAACAAAAAATACCTAAATACAAATAATAGAAACCAACGATTAACTGAGTCCAGGACGGGCTTCGAACCGCCTGTCGTTCACTCCACCAGATACGCCCCTGAATCCCCAAACAATTTATAACCCCTTTCAGAAAAAAAAACATTAGCCCAAACAATTTTTTTTCTTTTTTTTTTTTTTGTGTATTATTTCGCCTGTCCCAGAACACCTGGAGAGACGTCACCACTATTTTTCTTGATGCTTCTATGACGGGGCAATATAGCGGCTTCAGCTCGTCCGAGCTGCATGGGCTCATCTGCAAGAGGAGCCAGAGGTCCCGTCGGAGGAGTCTCAGTGGGGCGAAGAAGAGGCAGCCCAGATCTGTGTCGGGGAAAACCCCGAGACAAAAAACCCGTTCTGATGGCCGCCCTCTCTCGCGTCCACGCTCCTTCATCCGATCATCTAGACGAATCACCAACAATATTAGCTCATCTAAATCATTTGGCTCGTCATGGACTACTAGCTCGTCTTTTAATGGATCATTTAAACCAACCACAAACACTCCGCTTAATGCTGCGGCATTCCAACCGGACTGAGCAGGAAAAATACGGAAATCCACAGAATAATCCGCCGCACTCCGCCTCCCCTGCCTGAGATTCAGCAACCGCTGGGCAACGGTATGAGCAAAAACCAGAGAACATTGCATCAAAAACGGAGCACAAGCTTCAACGTTTCCCGTATAAGGCTCCGGACGACAAATAATCAATTTGGAAGCCGAATCTCTGGGTGACAGAGTTATCTGCACCGGTATCGATGGTGCAGCAGCTGGAGCAGCAGGAAGCGGAACGGCTTGCGCTGCAAGCTCCGTAACGCGGACATATGTTTGTTTAATTTGGTTTGTGAGATGCTGTAATTGCTCCCATATTTTCTCCAAGTGTTCTTGAACTCTTTCGGCAAATGGAACCGCCTCTGCCGCTGGGTCCATTATGGAATGGCCGGGAACTACTGTTATGTGTCAACGCGGGTTGAGGAGTGGACCTGCGTCTGACGGAACCCCGCGCTAAAACAACCAGAAAGCGGTTCCAATAACAAAACAATTTATTTTCCCCCTTTGGTGCATAACAAAGTGTACAAACAAAAACTGCGTCGGTCTGGCGGAGTGAAGGACGGCACGCTCTCCAGTGTCCAAAAGGATCGAAGCCCGGCGCTTCTGGACCCACGTTCACCGCCAAACACCCCCCAGGTGGACACGACAAAGCGACTCTGCGAAGGATAGAAAAGGTGAGGTAAGTCAGCAGCTACAACTAATATCCTTCAAAAGGCACACACTATCAGCAACACATTCAGGTCCGAATTCAAGCTTTACGTAAATGAGCAGCTTCTCACAACAGGTGGAGGATCATCAGTCCGCATGCCACGGCAGTGAGAAGCGAGCTGCACAACTCTCATCAAAGTTCAAATATACTGCGTAACAAAATACCAAGTTACTGTTAACAATTATTCAGATAATCAATCACCTCTGATGTGTGCTGACAGCATGTGTCCCTCACCCTTCCTCCTTCACAGGCACGATGTGTCAAACCCAGGCGCGGTCCTCAGCGTCTCACAAACGAACATCACAAGGTCGAGTTCCCGGCAATTCTGCTTGAATCACACATGACTTAAATGCAGAACGCCATCTCATTATCTGCTTCAGCTGAAAGTCTTTAAGGTTGCACGTGAGCACCATCCACAGGTGCTGCACATCATGTTGATGAGGGTGAAGGACTCTTCTGCCAGCACCTTCTCCACAGACAATAAATCAGTCTTCATACCACCTGGAGAGCAAAGAAAAGAAAAGAACACCAAAATGTCCAGCCACACCCCCCCAACACACAACACTTAAACCTCTGAAACCCTGAAAGACCCCTTCACCACCTCTACTGATTGCAATCTCACTACTCCACTACACTCCTTCTCATTCACACACATCTACTCCATCTTTCACTTACTTTCATTTCCCTTCTCTCCAGAGCTAATCTTCACCTCTCTAGGCTCATCTCAACCTGCGCCCTAATCTCACTACAGAAAGTCCTGACATTCTATGAAAGTAAATCACTCCCTTTTCACAATGCTGCAGCAAGTCCGAGTGAGGAAGAAAAACAAAAGCAGGCTAAAAATATGATGCAAGTTGGATAATAAAGCTTCAGGGTTTTTTTTTTTTTTTGATGAGTTATTACTTTTATTTCATTGTTAAGTTTTGTTTTCAGTTTCATGGTCTTATAATTCACAATTGCTCTGATTCCCAACATGAGGTCTGAGCCGCCTCACTGGCTGCCAAATATCACAGGGATGTCTGTGTGTGTGTGTGTGTGTGTTTCTACTTTGGCGTTGTCAAAATTAGATATGCTCATTTTATCCAACTCTTCCAATGATTTCTTGCTCCGCAGTGCTGTGCCAGATTGCATTATAGGTAATGACAAAACGCAGAATGGCCTCTTTTATGGATTCAAAATAATCAATTCTTGTTTTCTGGTCTTTTCCCAGGGAAGGGTTTTTCATCACATTTTGGATCAAAACCAAATGTTTATGGTTTCTCCGTGCAGCATGTGGACAAATCTGAATTCAGTCGTCAATTTAAAAAAAAAACCTTCTTGAGTCTCCACAACCCAATTTAAAGCCCCGTGATTAAAAGCAGATTAAGGACGACACTTGTTTGGATACAACTAAACTTTTATTACATGCCAAGCTGTTTCCCTCTCCTCAGATTTCCCATGAGACTTTGCAGAACGTGCATGTTCATCTGTACTGGCTCAGTTTGTCTCAGCCTGAATCGCCTCCATATGCCAGCTCCTGAAAATATCTGTTTTGACAGAGCTGTTGTGCTACATCCTGCTGTGTCGATGGGGTACTCTTGAGACACATTTACTTTTTTATGGAGACAAATGACAACTCTGATGTATTTACAGCCTCGGCTCAGTACTGATGCTACAGAATCCACTGGGTGCATTTATGCCTGCAGAACAAATTACTCTGCATTTAAATTTTAAAATGTGCTTTTGCTAATATGAAGCTGTTGACCTCCATTACATCTGAGCAGTAACTGGAAGTCAAACAAGACAAAATGCTGAAGGTCAACAAATAATGTAGTTTGGTATGTCATCTAGTTGCTAGATATTAATTCATGATAATAGGGTGTACTTTATTCTGTACACAGCTTCAAATGTGAAATGAAGAACTAATGTTGATGTCCTGAGTACCATGTGGAGCAGGAGCAGAATCTCTAAATTTGTCTCAGTGAAAACTGGTGTTCATCAGGGATGTGTTCTGGTTTCTACACTGTTCAGTGTTTGCCCAGACTGGGTGCTGGGTAGAGTTGCGGAAACCAGAAGCTTAGGTGCATTTTTTGGAGAGGAAAATAAAAGTAAGTAAAGTTTATTTATCTAGCACCTTTCAAGATAAAATCAGATATAAGATATAATGTAAAATATATATTACATTTTTTTATTGCTTAAATTTAAATGGCCACAAAATCTATAATCTGGATCAGATCCAGATCAAACTTGTCAGTTGATAAAGGACACCATCTGACATAATGCTCTCAAATATGAAAGAAAGTTGATCTTTTTTGACAGTTATGAATTTTTGAAAATGTGTTCAATGTTAAAGGATAGACATTTTTCCAGTTTTCCAATATTTTTCCTGACTTTGACCTATGACCTTGAAAACTGAAGCAGTTCTTGCCTATCGAGATATGAATCCTCTGTAAAAATTTCATAACGATATATGAAAAAGTGTGGGCTCCAGGCTGTTCACAATCCAACAAACAAACAAAGAGACGGGTGAAAACATTATCTCCACCCAACTTTGTTGGTGGAGGTAATTAAAAGAAAGCCCGTACAGGTGGGTCTTGAGCTTTTCTTTAATGGTTTCAGCAGTGTCCTCTGTGTTGTGTGTTGGGGGGTTTGGCTGGATATTTTTGTGTTGTTTTCTTTTCTTTGCTCTCCAGGTGGTATGCAAACTGGTTTTTGTCTGTGGAGAAGGTGCTGGCAGAAGAGTCCTTCACCCTCATCAGCATTATTGGCTGCACTTGTGGAGGATGTTTATGTGCAGGCCTGATGACTTGCAGCACCTGTGGATGATGCTCACGTGCAAACTTAAAGACTTTCAGCTGAAGCAGATAATGAGATGGCGTTCTGCATTTAAGCCATGGGTGATTCGAGCAGAATTGCCGGGAACTCGACCTTGTGGCGTTCGTTTGTGAGACGCTGAGGACCGCACCTGGGTTTGACACATCATGCCTGTGAAGGAGGACGGGTGAGGGACACATGCTGTCAGCACACATCAGAGGTGATGATTGTCTGAATAAGTGTTAACAGTAATTTGGTATTTTGTTACGCAGTATATTTGAACATTGATGAGAATTGTGCAGCTCGCTTCTCACGGCCGTGGCGTATGGAATGATGATCCTCCACCTGTTGTGAGAAGCTGCTCATTTACATAAAGCTTAAATTCAGACCTGAATGTGTTGCTGATAGTGTGTGCCTTTGAAGGATATTTGTTGTAGCTGTTGACTTACCTCACCTTTTCCATCCTTCACAGAGTCAGTTTGTTGTGTCCACCTGGGAGGTGTTCGGCGGTGAGTCTGGGTCCAGAAGCGTCGGGCTTCGATCCATTTGGGCGCTGGAGAGCGCCGTCCTTCACCTCGCCAGACAACCGCACAGTTATGTTGTACACAAATTATTGCACAGAAGGGAAATAAAGTTGTTTTGTTTTTGGAACCGCTTTCTGGTTATTTAGCGCTGGGTTCAGTCAGACGCTGGTCCGCTCCTCAACTCGCGTCTGCACATAACACGCTGGTCTCAGATGTGGTGGCAGTGCATTCCTGCATTCCACAGTTTGGGAGCCACCAACAGGTTCTGGTCTGAGCACCTCAGAGAGCTACTTGTCATATAATATAAGGTTGCATAAGTTCATGAATGTAGACAGGCAGTTGACCATACAGAGCTCTAAAAGTCATCACTGAGATTTTAAACTGGTCTGAACTGCATGAAGAGCCAATGCAAAGATGACCGAATGGGTGTCACATGAGAGGACCTTGGAGGACCTCGTAATAAGCCTCGTAGCAGCATTCTGGACCGTTTGTAAATGATCCAGAAGAGCCACTGAGGCTAAAAAAAAAGCACAAAAGGGTGCTTTAGGATGAAGACAATACCTGCAATCATTTGCAGGTATTGTAAGGTATTGAAAGCAAAAAACTATTACTACATGATATTGAAATTGTAACAGATACAAAATTTCTTGGTGTTCATATTGATGATAGATTAAGCTGGAAAACATATTAACTATGTTAAAACTAAAATGTCAAAAGCCATTGCAATTCTGCACAAAGCCCAGGACTTCCTCACCCAACATGCATTGACCACTTTATATCATGCATTACTTCCATATATGACATATTGTGTCGAGGTTTTGGGGAAACACATACAGAACTAATACTAAACCAGTTTTTCTGTTGCAAAAGAAAGCTATAAGAATTATCAGTAATAAACCATATCGAGAGCCAACAAATTTGTTATTTGCATGTCTGCAAATTTTAAAATTCTGGGACTTGGTTGATTATATTACAATACAGATTATGTATAAAGTTAAAAATAAGCTTTTGCCTCTACATGTCCAGTTTAAAATGAGGGACTGCAGCTAGAGAGGAACATTATTATTTGAGAAATTGAAGATCCGTACTACTGTTAAAAGTCATTGTGTTTCCGTCAGGGGTGTTAATATTTGGAATAATTGTCCTGATAACATTAAAATACTTGGTACACTGGTTGGTTTTAAAAGGCTTTACAAAAAGAATATATTTACCCGTTATAGGTTGAAGGATTAGGTTTACATGTTGTCACTGTTCACTCTTACTTGTTTGGTTGTGTTTTGAAAATTTGTGATTAAGTTAAATTGTTTATGCACCTTTTTATATATATATATATATATATATATATATATATATGTGTGTGTGTGAGTATATATTAGGGGTGGGCAAACATAAAAAAATCTTAATCGCATTAACTCAATGACTTTCTGTGATTAATCATGATTAATCACATGGTATATGTGAAACCCATTTGAAAATGTAAATGAACATTGCATGTATTTGAAAATGTAACTTTCAACTGAAACACTCTAATGAAATCAAATATAAAACCACTGGCAGGTCATTTGTTATGCTGTTTCATATCAAAATAACAATATTCATGTCCATGACTAAATGTACTAAAACAAATACGTCACAATTGTACACATACCACAATTTGATATGTGTACAATTGTGATGTTTTTTTTTTTAGTATATTTAGATTTTGTTGTGATTTGGCACTTTATAAGCTGATTAAATTGAATTGAAATTGAACATTTTATTGAGTCTTAAAGTAAATAAATATGAATTTGGTCACTGGATCCTTAAACTTTGTACATAATGAACTCTACATGGTGAATCCTTGATCTCTGGACATAAATAGGAATAAACAAAATCTGTAGTTTTTGTCTAAAGCATTTCCTTTCAGACATTATTGGCATGAATGTGTTTCCATATATCTGAGCTGAGCTTAGAGCTGCTGTGCTTCACTTCAGGATGTAATTTGAAAAGAAAATACAGCACGTTTCATTTTGGGAGGAAAAAAATGGTTTAGTTGATTGTAGTTTCTTGTCTGTATTACATTTGAAAAGAGGTGTCATTTTATTTAAAGCGGCGATTCATTTTGAAGTTATTAATTCCCACCGAACCCTGTCTCAGCCGCACAGCGTTTCGAGTTGTGTGAACGGAACGGAGGACGATTCTCGTTTCTTGACAGCAACAAGACAAGAGTCGCAGTTAGTAACTTTAATCCACACAAAAGTGACTGACGATATTTTAATGGCTTTGCGAGGGGTTAAGAAACTGACTTACCGCTTCTGAAGAGCAGCGAAGCAAAGAACCAACGAGCTACTGGATTGAAGCATTGCTTCAATGGTTCATGGTTTCAAAGTGTAGCCGCCCTGCAGAAATGGTCGATTACAATCAATCAATCAATCAATCAATTTTTTTACATAGCGCCAAATCACAACAAACAGTTGCCCCAAGGCGCTTTATATTGTAAGGCAAGGCCATACAATAATTATGTAAAACCCCAACGGTCAAAACGACCCCCTGTGAGCAAGCACTTGGCTACAGTGGGAAGGAAAAACTCCCTTTTAACAGGAAGAAACCTCCAGCAGAACCAGGCTCAGGGAGGGGCAGTCTTCTGCTGGGACTGGTTGGGGCTGAGGGAGAGAACCAGGAAAAAGACATGCTGTGGAGGGGAGCAGAGATCGATCACTAATGATTAAATGCAGAGTGGTGCATACAGAGCAAAAAGAGAAAGAAACAGTGCATCATGGGAACCCCCCAGCAGTCTACGTCTATAGCAGCATAACTAAGGGATGGTTCAGGGTCACCTGATCCAGCCCTAACTATAAGCTTTAGCAAAAAGGAAAGTTTTAAGCCTAATCTTAAAAGTAGAGAGGGTGTCTGTCTCCCTGATCTGAATTGGGAGCTGGTTCCAGAGGAGAGGAGCCTGAAAGCTGAAGGCTCTGCCTCCCATTCTACTCTTACAAACCCTAGGAACTACAAGTAAGCCTGCAGTCTGAGAGTGAAGCGCTCTATTGGGGTGATATGGTACTATGAGGTCCCTAAGATAAGATGGGACCTGATTATTCAAAACCTTATAAGTAAGAAGAAGAATTTTAAATTCTATTCTAGAATTAACAGGAAGCCAATGAAGAGAGGCCAATATGGGTGAGATATGCTCTCTCACCCATACAGACCAAACTCTGAATATCCGACTTTATTTGTACATCGTATGACTGTGAAACTCGGAAAAACCCATATAATTTACGGACTATAGGTTGACATGAAAACCACCGAAATGCTGTGTTCACCACAGGACACGTTCGGCACTATTCGGGATTATTCAAGATTTTTTTTTTTTTTACCGATGACGGACGATGCGTAAAAAAAAATTTGACCGACGCAGCTGCATTGGTCCAAACCGGTCTGGATTCGGGCCTGATCCTGTAGAACATTGTACCAAAAATGTCCATTCAAAAGTTCGGCGTCTTTCTGCATTTTGTTTTGTTGTGCATTGCATAGCCTGTACTTTTCTCGATCCTCGTGTCGTTTTCTGTGTGAACTCAGCTATCAGCAGGAAGCAGCAACATAAACTCGTTCCCGACTGACGCTTTCAAAATAAAGGGCAACGAACAACAGTCATAAAAGGATAAAAAAAAACAAAAAAAACGCAGCGTTAAGGGGAGGAACAAAATTGTCGGCGATAATGACCTCAATAATTAACGTTGCCCAGCCCTAGTATATATATATATATATATATATATATATATATATGTGTGTGTGTGTGTGTATGTGTGTGTGTGTGTGTGTGTGTGTGTATATGTATAATGTATATATACATTCTTTATTTTTAATGGTATAAAAGGCTTCTGCCTTCACCCTTTCGGCCACACGGGTTCTTCGTACATTGTTTCTTTTATGTTTTGTTATTGCCTTTGTTGTTGCTCAGCTGTGTGCCGGATAAATAAATAAATTCAAATTCAAATTTACTAGACAGACATAAACTGTTGTGTGGGCCGCCCGAAGAGGAGGTACTGCTGGCCCAACGCCAGAGGGCGCCCTGCCTGTAGGCGGGCTTCAGGCACCAGAGGGCACAGCCACCGCCAGGAACTTGAAGTTGACAGCTGTCACTTATCACCTCATCACACCTCACCCATAAAAGCCTGGAGAAGACACCACATCTTTGCAGAGAAATCGTCAAACCATTCAGGTAGACAATCAGCCGTTGTGTGTAATTCAGATAAGCTAAGTTGTGACATATTTTGCATCTGAGCTGGTAGCTGTTGAACTGTACTTTTGAGTTTGCAGCTCTATCCACTGTCTGCCGAGTTGGAGGGAGTTGGTAAGAGTTGGCGTTCCCGCTCTACACTCTTACACTTGTTGAGTGGAGTCTGCATGTATAACTCAAGGAAGTAGTGACAAGGAAGTAGCCGCATGTTCTCCTTGAATTGCTGGCTGTCTGAGTGGTGTCCAAAAAATGAGGTGGGCTTCATAGATAATTGGCAAAGCTTCTGGGGAAAACCTGGTCTTATTAGGAGAGACGGCATCCATCCCACTTTGGATGGAGCAGCTCTCATTTCTAGAAATCTGGCCAATTTTCTTAAATCCTCCAAACCGTGACTATCCAGGATTGGGACCAGGAAGCAGAGTTGTAGTCTTACACACCTCTCTGCAGCTTCTATAATAATTGATCAACATATTGATTTATTCTGCCTTACAGAAACCTGGTTACAGCAGGATGAATATGTTAGTTTAAATGAGTCAACACCCCCGAGTCACACTAACTGCCAGAACGCTCGTAGCACGGGCCGAGGCGGAGGATTAGCAGCAATCTTCCATTCCAGCTTATTAATTAATCCAAAACCCAGACAGAGCTTTAATTCATTTGAAAGCTCGACTCTTAGTCTTGTCCATCCAAATTGGAAGTCCCAAAAACCAGTTTTATTTGTTGTTATCTATTGTCCTCCTGGTCGTTACTGTGAGTTTCTCTGTGAATTTTCAGAACTTTTGTCTGACTTAGTGCTTAGCTCAGATAAGATAATTATAGTGGGCGATTTTAACATCCACACAGATGCTGAGAATGACAGCCTCAACACTGCATTTAATCTATTATTAGACTCAATTGGCTTTGCTCAAAATGTAAATGAGTCCACCCACCACTTTAATCATATCTTAGATCTTGTTCTGACTTATGGTATGGAAATTGAACACTCAACAGTATTCCCTGAAAACTCCCTTCTGTCTGATCATTTCTTAATAACATTTACATTTACTCTGATGGACTACCCAGCCGTGGGGAATAAGTT
The DNA here is from genome assembly GCF_902500255.1 of Thalassophryne amazonica. NCBI lineage: Eukaryota > Metazoa > Chordata > Actinopteri > Batrachoidiformes > Batrachoididae > Thalassophryne > Thalassophryne amazonica. Next base: position 115,493,066 of record NC_047111.1, on the reverse strand, counting down.
TCATTACACTAGAAGTCTTTCAGAAAGCGCTGTAACTAGGTTTAAGGATATGTTTCCTTCTTTATGTTCTCTAATGCCATATACCAACACAGTGCAGAGTAGCTACCTAAACTCTGTATGTGAGATAGAATATCTCGTCAATAGTTTTACATCCTCATTGAAGACAACTTTGGATGCTGTAGCTCCTCTGAAAAAGAGAGCCTTAAATCAGAAGTGCCTGACTCCGTGGTATAACTCACAAACTCGCAGCTTAAAGCAGATAACCCGTAAGTTGGAGAGGAAATGGCGTCTCACTAATTTAGAAGATCTTCACTTAGCCTGGAAAAAGAGTCTGTTGCTCTATAAAAAAGCCCTCCGTAAAGCTAGGACATCTTACTACTCATCACTAATTGAAGAAAATAAGAACAACCCCAGGTTTCTTTTCAGCAGCCAGACAAAGAGTCAGAGCTCTGTTGAGCCGAGTATTCCTTTAACTTTAACTAGTAATGACTTCATGACTTTCTTTGCTAATAACATTTTAACTATTAGAGAAAAAATTACTCATAACCATCCCAAAGACGTATCGTTATCTTTGGCTGCTTTCAGTGATGCCGGTATTTGGTTAGACTCTTTCTCTCAGATTGTTCTGTCTGAGTTATTTTCATTAGTTACTTCATCCAAACCATCAACATGTCTATTGGACCCCATTCCTACCAGGCTGCTCAAGGAAGCCCTACCATTATTTAATGCTTCGATCTTAAATATGATCAATCTATCTTTATTAGTTGGCTATGTACCACAGGCTTTTAAGGTGGCAGTAATTAAACCATTACTTAAAAAGCCATCACTTGACCCAGCTATCTTAGCTAATTATAGGCCAATCTCCAACCTTCCTTTTCTCTCAAAAATTCTTGAAAGGGTAGTTGTAAAACAGCTAACTGATCATCTGCAGAGGAATGGTCTATTTGAAGAGTTTCAGTCAGGTTTTAGAATTCATCATAGTACAGAAACAGCATTAGTGAAGGTTACAAATGATCTTCTTATGGCCTCGGACAGTGGACTCATCTCTGTGCTTGTTCTGTTAGACCTCAGTGCTGCTTTTGATACTGTTGACCATAAAATTTTATTACAGAGATTAGAGCATGCCATAGGTATTAAAGGCACTGCGCTGCAGTGGTTTGAATCATATTTATCTAATAGATTACAATTTGTTCATGTAAATGGGGAATCTTCTTCACAGACTAAGGTTAATTATGGAGTTCCACAAGGTTCTGTGCTAGGACCAATTTTATTCACTTTATACATGCTTCCCTTACGCAGTATTATTAGACGGCATTGCTTAAATTTTCATTGTTACGCAGATGATACCCAGCTTTATCTATCCATGAAGCCAGAGGACACACACCAATTAGCTAAACTGCAGGATTGTCTTACAGACATAAGGACATGGATGACCTCTAATTTCCTGCTTTTAAACTCAGATAAAACTGAAGTTATTGTACTTGGCCCCACAAATCTTAGAAACATGGTGTCTAACCAGATCCTTACTCTGGATGGCATTACCCTGACCTCTAGTAATACTGTGAGACATCTTGGAGTCATTTTTGATCAGGATATGTCATTCAAAGTGCATATTAAACAAATATGTAAGACTGCTTTTTTGCATTTACGCAATATCTCTAAAATTAGAAAGGTCTTGTCTCAGAGTGATGCTGAAAAACTAATTCATGCATTTATTTCCTCTAGGCTGGACTATTGTAATTCATTATTATCAGGTTGTCCTAAAAGTTCCCTGAAAAGCCTTCAGTTAATTCAAAATGCTGCAGCTAGAGTACTGACGGGGACTAGAAGGAGAGAGCATATCTCACCCATATTGGCCTCTCTTCATTGGCTTCCTGTTAATTCTAGAATAGAATTTAAAATTCTTCTTCTTACTTATAAGGTTTTGAATAATCAGGTCCCATCTTATCTTAGGGACCTCATAGTACCATATCACCCCAATAGAGCACTTCACTCTCAGACTGCAGGCTTACTTGTAGTTCCTAGGGTTTGTAAGAGTAGAATGGGAGGCAGAGCCTTCAGCTTTCAGGCTCCTCTCCTGTGGAACCAGCTCCCAATTCGGATCAGGGAGACAGACACCCTCTCTACTTTTAAGATTAGGCTTAAAACTTTCCTTTTTGCTAAAGCTTATAGTTAGGGCTGGATCAGGTGACCCTGAACCATCCCTTAGTTATGCTGCTATAGACTTAGACTGCTGGGGGGTTCCCATAATGCACTGAGTGTTTCTTTCTCTTTTTGCTCTGTATGCACCACTCTGCATTTAATCATTAGTGATTGATCTCTGCTCCCCTCCACAGCATGTCTTTTTCCTGGTTCTCTCCCTCAGCCCCAACCAGTCCCAGCAGAAGACTGCCCCTCCCTGAGCCTGGTTCTGCTGGAGGTTTCTTCCTGTTAAAAGGGAGTTTTTCCTTCCCACTGTCGCCAAGTGCTTGCTCACAGGGGGTCATTTTGACCTTTGGGGTTTTTCCGTAATTATTGTATGGCCTTGCCTTACAATATAAAGCGCCTTGGGGCAACTGTTTGTTGTGATTTGGCGCTATATAAATAAAATTGAATTGAATTGAATTGAATTGAATCAGGAGGTGGTGTTTTCTCCAAAAGGAATTACCTGCTGACTGTTTTACTGGGTGTGTACACACACCCACTATTAACTGTTTCTGTTTCCTGCCAGCAGTACCGATCTGACAGCTGGAGACGGTGGCCACCTGGGGACTCAGGACTTGGTGGCTCCGGGGTGTTCCAGATCCGTTGGCGGTGGAAAAATCGTGTGGGTCCCGACTCTTCTCTGGATGGGCGTCTCCTATCCTCCAGCCTGCCCACACTACAGCAACTTCATAATTGACTGTAGTATTGAATTGTTACTTCGTATTTCCATTGACCATTCATTTACGCCCCCTGTTGTGGGTCCGTGTCATCACACTTTTCACAACAGGATTTCTCGGCCAACGTCATGGATCCCGAGGGGCGTCAACCATCAGGTGAACCACCAATGGAAACACAGGGTGCACAGGGGCCAGCAGGAGGCGTATTAGGTGAGCTGCAGCAAATCATAACCGCCTTCACTGCTCGGTTGGACTTGGTAACCGAGCAGAACATTATACTCAATCGGAGGATGGAGGCTCTCACTGCTCAGGTGGAAGCGCACGCGCAGGGCACTGCTGCGGCACCTCCTCCTGCTGCCCGAGTGCCAGATACAGATATTCCAGTGGTTGTTCAATGGACAACCCCCCGTCCCCTGAAGCATACATAAGCCCCCCGGAGCCGTACTGAGGCTGTGTCGAGACATGCGCTGACTTTTTAATGCAGTGTTCACTCGTCTTTTCTCAGCGTCCTGTTATGTACGCGTCGGATGCCAGCCGGGTGGCTTATGTTATAAATTTGCTTCGAGGAGAGGCATGCGCCTGGGCTACGGTGCTCTTGGAGCAGAATTCACGGCTCCTAACGACATATACTGGGTTTGTGCGGGAGTTCAAACAAGTATTTGATCACCCCAATAGAGGCGAGACCGCTTCGAACGTGCTGCTGTCGATGAGACAGGGGTGTCGGAGTGCAGCCGAATATGCAGTCGACTTCCACATCGCAGCTGCGAGGTCCGGCTGGAATAATGTTGCACTCCGCGCCGCCGTCGTAAACGGACTGTCTCCGGTCCTGAAGGAGCATCTGCTGGCGAAGGATGAACCGCGGGATTTCGATGTGCTTATTGATCTGGTTATACGGTTAGACAACCGATTGGAGGAACATCGTCGGGAGCGAGGCGAAGGGCGTGGCCGGGTATGAGTCGTCCCTCTCCCTTCCGGGTCCGAAAGGGTGCCGCCGTCCCCCCGCTCCACTGCCAGAGAGCTCCGTGTGGCAACAGCTCCCCCTGCTGATGAAGCTATGGACACGAGCAGGGCTAAAGTAAAATCAGGCACGGGGGCACTAGATGGCACCCTTCTCCCATTAATCACACACAAGACACAGCCAGTGACATTGGTCATGCCTGGGAATCACAGGGAGGAGATTGTGTTTTTTGTAACACCGTCTACCTCCCGGGTGATTCTGGGTTATCCTTGGATGTTTAAGCACAATCCCTGGATTGATTGGCCGTCTGGGGTTGTGATGCAGTGGAGCGAAACATGCCACCGGGAGTGTTTAGGATCCTCGGTTCCACCCGGTGTAATAGCTAAGGAGGAGATTCAAGTCCCCCCCAATCTCGCGGCGGTGCCAGCTGAGTACCATGATCTTTCTGACGTCTTCAGCAAGGATCTGGCACTCACTCTTCCCACGGAACCGGCCGTACAATTGTGCCATTGATTTGGTACCGGGCTCTGAGTATCCGTCCAGCAGGTTGTACAACCTCTCACGTCCGGAACGCAAATCAGTGGAGACCTACATCCGGGACTCCCTAGCTGCCGGGTTGATCCGGAACTCCACATCCCCGATGGGGGCTGGTTTCTTTTTTGTGGGCAAGAAGGACGGCGGACTCCGTCCATGCATTGATTACAGAGGGCTGAACGAGATCACGGTTCGCAACCAATACCCGTTACCTAGATTCAGTGTTCACACCCCTGCATGGAGCCCAAATCTTCACAAAACTGGATCTCAGGAATGCGTATCACCTGGTTCGGATCCGGAAGTGAGACGAGTGGAAGACGACATTTAACACCCCGTTAGGTCATTTTGAGTACCTGGTCATGCTGTTCGGCCTCACCAATGCGCCTGTGACGTTCCAAGCTTTGGTTAATGATGTCTTGCAGGACTTCCTGCATCGGTTCGTCTTCGTATACCTGGACGATATCCTCATCTTCTCCCCGGATCCTCAGACCCATGTTAAGTACGTACGTCAGGTCCTGCAGCGGTTGTTGGAGAATCGGCTGTTTGTTAAGCGCGAGAAGTGTGAGTTCCACCGCACTTCTTTGTCCTTCCTGGGGTTCATTATCTCCTCCAACTCTGTCACCCCTGAGCCGGCCAAGGTTGTGGCGGTGAGAGATTGGCCCCAACCAACAAGCCGTAGGAAACTGCAACAGTTCCTCGGTTTTGCAAATTTCTATCGGAGGTTCATTAAGGGCTACAGTCAGGTTGTTAGCCCCCTGACAGCCCTGACCTCCACTAAAGTTCCTTTCACCTGGTCGGATCGGTGCGAAGCCGCGTTTAAGCAGTTGATACGTCGGTTCTCGACTGCGCCAGTTCTGGTGCAGCCTGACCCCGATCGCCAGTTTATAGTCAAAGTGGATGCCTCTGACTCAGGGATAGGAGCCGTGCTGTCCCAGAGTGGGGAGTCCGATAAGGTTCTCCATCCTTGTGCCTACTACTCCCGCAGGTTGACCCCGGCTGAAAGGAACTATGACGTCGGCAATCAGGAACATCTGGTGGTGAAAGAGGCTCTTGAGGAGTGGAGACACCTTCTGGAGGGAGCCACGGTCCCCTTCACGGTTTTCACGGACCATCAGAACCTGGAATACATCTGGACCACTAAGCGTCTGAACCCCAGGCAAGCCCGTTGGTCACTGTTCTTCGGTCGGTTTGACTTCCAGATCACATATCGCCCCGGGACCAAAAACCAACGGTCCGATGCACTGTCCCGGGTGCATGAAGAGGAAGTCAAGCCAGGTCTGTCGGATCCACCGGACACCATAATCCCAGAGTCCACTGTCATCGCAATCCTCACCCGGGACGTGGAGAAGACCGTCCGGGAGGCCCTGACACGACACCTGGACCCCGGAGAGGGACCTAAGAACAGACTATACGTCCCACCAGAAGCCAGGGCTGCTGTCTTGGACTTCTGTCACGGTTCCAAGCTCTCCTGCCACCCAGGGGTGCGAAGAACCGTGGCAGTGGTCCAGCAGCGCTTCTGGTGGGCGTCACTGGAAACCGACGTCTGGGAGTACGTCCAGGCCTGCACCACCTGCGCCAGTGGCAAGGCTGAACACATGAAGGCCCAAGGACTCCTCCAGCCGCTGCCAGTGCCTCGTCGCCCCTGGTCCCACATAGGCCTGGACTTCGTCACGGGTCTCCCTGCGTCCCAGGGAATGACAACCATCCTGACGATAGTGGACAGGTTCTCCAGGTTCTTTATTATTTCTGATTGTAAACTTTTATTACACTTATAAAACACAACTATAGCATATATATTTTGTAAGTACAGGTTGTCCTGAAAAAAAAGAGACATAAAACTTGATTGTGGGATGCAGGGAGAGCTGTTAACAGCAATAATAAAACATTTATGCCAGGCAAGTGAACTGTCCAAAAAATGCCCTCAGACCCCAGAGGGTTAACCACTGAATCTGAAACATAACGGCAGATGCGTGAAACGATGTGGAGTAAGTCTCTTTGCCAAAGGGTATTCCATGTGATGTCAGTGGCCCTATGGCCTTGGCGGAAGTTTGCGCTCTCTGAGTACTTCTAGTTAAATTAATGTAACTCAAATTTTGAAAAAAGTTATCGTCACTCATTTCCATGAATTAAACTAACTCAAAAATGAATTGTTGTCATAACAACTCCGTTCCTTTATGTGCATTTAAAGTTTTGGGGGCATTTAAGTGTTGGTGATGTATTTCCAGTGCATTCTATTCACTCATTTTAATTGAGTTTATGTAACGGAGGCCAGTAGGTGTCACTGTGCATATGTAGTTAGTAAATCTCTCTCCCAACAGCTCAAAAGAATTCTCTGGTCACAAGGACAGAGCCCTGGGTTTTAGCTTTCTTGTTAGAGAGTTCGACTTCCATGCTGGAGATTGTGAGTTCGCGTTCCGAGGGGAGCGAATGGGTGGAGTCATAACAACATAACGCAGAGTCAACAAGTAAACAAAGAATGCATCAAGAAAATCTAATCCAAAATGTAATGCAAATGTTTTAGGCAGAAATTTGTCACCTTTTTATTGAAAAACATAAACTAGATTTACATAAGTTTAATTAGCTATAAATTGTTAAGTTACTAAAACTTTAACAATTAAATTTTTGAAAATTATTTTATTTAAGTTGGCAAACTCAAATGGTTTAAGGCAATCAGTTTCCTCAAATGGTTTGAGTTCAACTAACTCATTGAGTTTTACAGTGTAGTCTTGAATAGTACAAAAGCATGGTAAACGTACACACACATCAGAACACCCCCCCTCCAAAAAAAACAAAAACCTCTAAAACATTTGGATTGTATCAGTGTAATCATAACCTACTTTGGGTTTTTCACTGGTGACTAAACATGAAAATCATATTAAGACTCATTTTTTAGTTTGTGAAACTGATAGAAACAGTTTTTGTTTTTTTTTGTTCACATTATGTGTGTATCAGCACAAACAACACTGAGCCAAAACAGGCTGGGGGGGATCCAGAGCTCGTTTTCATCCATCCAAATAGGACATAAAAGCTGTTTATGGTGGCACAGAAAAGCTTCAGCTTCACGCTGTAGGAGAGCCGAGAAGCCTTGACCTCACTTTCTGTGTCAGTGAACTGTACACGCTTCACAAGTTTGCTTTCTGCTGCCAGGTGGACGTTTCAACATGAAAAACTGCTCTCATATCCACAGCATCGTCTACTCAAACACATCAGATAAAAGAGCCGACAAGGCAGCTGCAGCCTCGTGTCTTTACAGTAAGTGATTCATTGATAGCAGGATCCTAAGACTGAGAAAGAATCATTGAAAATCAATGAGTCCAGTTTGTCCAAATTAAAATCTGAAGAATAGAACTTTAAAATGTTCAACTATGGCCATATTTACAGCCCAGTCTCAGATTTTTTTTTTTCATATTTATAAAAGTGATTCCACAATCACAAAACCAAATTAATGATTTTTTTATACATATTTTCCCCCAAGACATTAAAATATTTAGCTTTTATTCAGTCAAGAGAACAAAAAATGAGTTTTCAACTTCAACTTTCAACTTTTTTTTCTTGTATAGCGCCAAATCACAACAAACAGTTGCCCCAAGGCGCTCCACATTGCAAGGCAAGGCCATACAATAATTTTACATGTAATTAGGGTGTAGTGCAATTTCTGCCTGTAACATCATGAGGAAAACTCTCAGACATCAATTACTGTCTCTCTGAAATTGTGTTCCCAATCTTTATTCCAGCCCAACAAACATAAATGAATAATTCAGTGGTCAAAGTCACATCAAAGAGAAATGATGATGATGAAGAACCTACAGTCAGTTCTGCTTTCAGGGAAATAATGTCTTTGTTATCATGAAATAAACTAAAAAACCCCATTATGCTGAAATTTAAATAAAAATTGTGATCATGAGACACAAATAATTAGCAAATTATAAACCACTGATGTTTGTAACCACCAACACTGGCATTTTGGCAACAAAATTGCAGACATAATTTCAGTTAATTTCAGTGTAATCAGCTCCAAGTTGATGCAGATTTTCCAAAGGAGGTGAAATATTCATGCACACAAACTGCACAAAAACTATGAGTTCACCAATGTCAACTTTGAAATGATAGGAAAGAAAAAAAACACCCCTTTAAGGCATTGGAATTAAACAATCAAAATGGAGGGCACTATCATACAAGATAGTCAAAATAACACCAAACAGAGAATCCATTTTTTCTAATAGTACCTTCTTTGAAGTCATCATTAGTTTATTACTCAATGGAGACTGCAGGAGTTAACAAGGTAACTAGCCTAGTCTGTACAACGAGATCTATTGAAACATGTAGTTGGGGTAACATCCCACTAGTCCTAGGGTCCATTAGTCCTAGGGTCCATTAGTCCTAGGGTCCACTAGTCCTAGGGTCCATTAGTCCTAGGGTCCATTAGTCCTAGGGTCCACTAGTCCTAGTATTAAGGAGAATATGTTCAAGTTGGTTTTCTATGTATGGTAGGCTATATGCAGTGTTGTAATGCAACAAAGTACAAATACCCCAACTTTTTTCATATTGTCATTATGGAGTAAATATAGAATTTTGAGGAAAATATGAATTTCATCTATTTTGGAATAAGGCTGTAACATAACAAAATGTGGAAGAAGTGAAGCGCAGTGAACACTTTCCGGATGCACTGTATGTCATTTTGTATTTTATCTTAGAGTGTGCAGGTTGTTATCATACACAGCTTGTGATTACATGCAGACATCACACAAGCCAAGTAACAGAATACTTCTAAAGCTTTGATGGCTCTTTATACGTAGTATCATGGATTGAAGAGTTGAGAGCTTTGATTGCATGCCTGGTTGTATATCTTGACACTTTATATTCAGGCCCCAGTTTCAGAGTGATGGAAAAAGCAAAACACACTGATAAAAGATGTGTAGTGATACAATCAGTTATACATCTTACACAAAGCTGCTACACACTGCTTGACAAAAGACGTTGAGGGCTGTAAGATTCCGCCAAATCTCTATCTTTTTGAATACAGCATTTTAAATAGGGATGTTGTTATCCGACTGAAGTGATTGACATCGGATAAATTAAACAAGAGTCACCAAATTAGTGTGCATTTCCTCTCGATTAGTATCTTACACACAGTGCCAGTGGAGTGCACAGGCAGTCAGTGCTGCTGCTGAGTTCACCACAGAGCCATGGTGCACACGTTAGAAGTGTATGAACTCTCTCCTTTGCTTTATGGATACAATTTGTCTATTTTATTCACACAGAACAGTGCAAGTCAGCCTTGCTCTGTTTCACAGCATGGTGCAGATAACAGCCAGCACACGCACAGTGCAAGTTTTAAAAATCTATTTGTATGCATTCCTTTGTTGCAAATACACACCAAGACTATTTCTGATGGATTGTGCTTGTGATATACACCTTCTTATCGGTCAATCACATCATGCTTTCCACATAAATAAAGTTTTTCTTCTCATTGTGTCTGTTGTCCTCTTGTGCAGAGAAACTTGGCAGGTGTGTAACCAGAGGGGCATGCACTCAGAACACACACTCCCACCCCCTTAATGGTGCACTCTGAAGACATTTTAAATACATGCTGAACTCCCCCTCCCCCCAACACATGTGGTGTGCAGGGGTGTGTGTGTGTGTGTGTGGGGGGGGGCTCTTGTGTGACATGCTGATATTTATGTACAGACAAGATTACATAGGGACTGGCCAGCCACGTCTGAGCGCACATGCCACAGCAAGGTGCCTCTCAGCTGATCGCTGGCCAGCCACTCACAGCTGGAAATGACGGCTCAGTGCACATGACATGTTACATTAAAAACACAGAGACCACAGCCAGGACAGGTATATAAATAATTACTACAATAACTACATACACAATTTCATAACAAAGAACTAAAATAAATAATCACAGAACACAGAAACAGAGAGTGACACTTTGTCCTGTGGGCTGAACTAACAGCCCACAGGACAAAGGCTGCAAACAGCAACAGCTGTTGAGATCTCTGGACTTGTGAGTCACAGCTGGAGAACGTGTACCGTGTTTTGAAGGACATGACGTTACAACTCTACACCGTATGGCGCGTGTGTGTGCTTGCTGTCCTCATGTGGAAATACATAAAATCATATATTGCCTTTGCCACGGGCTGGAGCGAGCCCACATAGCGCACATCAGCAGGCTGTCCCATGTGAAAAGGACCATCTGATTATGTAAACACTTAACTGGCAATCTGAATGTCACATCACCCATGTGAGCTATGGTCCACATGACGCGGTGTCTGTCCTTCAGTGCGCTGCTCACTGGACATGCGCGTGGGGCCAGCAGATGTGGACATGATAAACGTGCACTGCTTCATTCATGTCATGTCATGACTTGACGTCTATGACCATGAGTCATATACAGAGGGACAGAAGATTCAATCTTGTATTGTCCGCTCGATAAAAGGGATTAAATATAATTATTGTATTATATTATTATTATAAATTGCTGTATTTTTTAATGGTGTGTGGTTTTAATTTTTTTTCTCCACAGCAGCGGAGCGATGTGGTGCCACACGCTCCAGCTGCTTGCACTGTGTTCATGCATGTGCGTGAGCATGCACGAAACTGCCACCGTTGTATCGTGCATGCCTGTCTGACCACGTGTCCCTCCAGACAGCAGGTGGAATGTTTTGTTGTTCCCCCATTTCATTTTTTTGTTTGCAAAACCTCTAATTTCTTGCTTTTAAACTCAGATAAAACTGAAGTTATTGTACTTGGCCCCACAAATCTTAGAAACATGGTGTCTAACCAGATCCTTTCTCTGGATGGCATTACCCTGACCTCTAGTAATACTGTGAGAAATCTTGGAGTCATTTTTGATCAGGATATGTCATTCAATGTGCATATTAAACAAATATGTAGGACTGCCTTTTTGCAGCATGGCCACATTTGAGCATGTGAGCATTCACATATGTTTATTATTATTATTTATTAAAATGCTTTTTTTTTTCATTTTTTGCTTGATGGTGAGCTGCAGAGCTTCTTAACAGGCTTCCTGTGTTCAGTATTTGTCAATAAACGTGTGTAAGTTGTGAATGTCATACTGTCAGTGGAGGCGCGCCTCACCTTTTTAACGTTTGTGTGTGTGCGCTGTTCTGAGCTCACAGTGTGTTGGCCTCACACACACACACACACACACACACACACACACACACACACACACACACACACACACACACACACACACACACACACACACACACACACACACACACTCCGTCGCTCCCACAAACATTTTTCCAGTTTGATGATTAATCCGTTTAACAGTGTACCGAATAAACTCCCTGCGTGTCTCCACGTAATTTAATTTCTTTCCTGGGTTCATGTTGTCTGATGTGATGTCGTGGGGAATCTCTGCTCAAAGGGCTTATTTACATGAAACTGCATATTTAAATGGGGAGTGGCCAGGGAGGAGTTTGGTTCCACACTCAATTCCACATTCAATGGGATGTACAAACGGAACGTGCGTAGATCCATGCCTACGCACACTTTGATACAACTGAATATTTTTGTGCTTTTGCCAGTTTCTGGGTGTGGCCGTACGCCATGTTTTAGTAGGAAATCCTTTGTACATGAGGCACATGCTGAAGTAACTGGTAGCAAGGAAAACGTGCAGTGTCTCGACCCTTCATGGCACATAATTGCCCACCCCTGGTGCAGTTAACAATGCCACATAATCACAAGTGGAATACAGTTTGTAAGCGTCCACATCCAGAGGCAGGGAAGAGGCAAGAGGATGGAGAATTTCACTGCTTCCTCCAAGAATGAAAGGTTCATGTTGACTCATCTGGTTCCACATTTGACACAACATTGTGTCTCCATGTGTGATACGACAAGAAGGCCTGTCTTTAATTGTTTTAATTTGCTGTATTTGCAGGTGGAATGTTCAAGAAACTAACCATGGCCTAAGAAATTCCTGACTTTCTGCCAGTGATATGAAAGGCTCCATTAATGAGGCATATCGTGAACATTTACCTCTGTGCACAAACTGAATATCAGAGACATTCCAAATTATACTCTGCAGCTCTGTACTAGATCTATTTGATATCATCTAGAACCATGTAAATGTCATATTTACGTCTAAAATCTCAATGGGTATGTCCACCTGTACATGCAATAGGCAGGGCAAATCATTTGCACTTTAAACAATAGATCTCAGGAGGAGGGGTGAAGACAAAGCCCACACCAGTTGCGTAGCATATTAATGAGAACTATGTTAAAGACTGTGAACATTAGTTGGACCCATTATAATTCTCCCAACCACAATTATCTGAGTCGGTAGAAATCCATACCCCGGTGGTCTTTTAATTGCTCTCATTGAAGCGATGGCTCGAATTCCCTTAGTTAGGGCAATGGTATGGCTGTTTAGGGAGTGTACATATGATTTATGCAATTTACTTACATAACAGCTAAGAAGTCAGGAAACTTCATCCACACAATACACATTAATGTTGTGAAAATCAACTTGAAATGTGCAGAAATGATCAAACCAATTTTATACACGTTATATTAATCACATCTCATTTTATATGTAAAAGTCATTTTCAGTGAGTACAACTAATTAATTAGTCAAATTTCAGCATCAAGTCCAACACAAGAGTGGACAGATTATATGCACTGTTTTGTAGAAGCTCCTGAATCAATATCTGGGTAAAGTTCATGTTACAGTTTTGATCTCAGATAGTCAAAGTCGCAACCCAAAATGCAGGCAGCTAACACACAGGAATTGTGTGGATAGGCCAAAGTGATTTATTTCCACACAGAGAATCCCAAAGTGACAAAAACCACACAGTGAAAAAAAAAGGGGGGTGGGGGGGTGGGCAATGTCCAAAATCAGAGTAATATGAAAGGAAAACCACAAACGGAATAAACATGGGGAGTAGGTAAACTGTCAGCCACAAAATATTCACAGAAACATATGCAAGAACTACAATCATCAAAGTGAATCAATTGGCACAGAAACACGAACAGGTGAAGGTTTAAATACCAAATGAACTAATCAGTGACAGGTGTGAACAAGTCAGGAAAAGGAGGAAGGATGAAATAAATGTGAATCTAACAGAACATAAGATGACTGAAAACAAAACCCAAACTCCTGAGTAAATAGAAAATAAAACCTAACAATAAACACAACAATAGTAAAATTACAACAGAAGAAGTAACAAAAACAAACATATAAATCCAAGTGTAAAACTACAGAAACTAACATGGAACTTAACCTGTGTAAAAGTGAAACCGAGACACAGCTAACAAGAACTAATACAAGACAGGATACTTTCAGACAATACAGCAACAGAAAAACAAAACAATAACTGAAAACTAATACCGGGAACTTAATACCGGGAACATAGGTCCACAGTCAATGAAGAACAAAGGTGGACACAGTGCTAACTAGGTGCAAAATAAAACATTAACAATAAGGCAACAACACACAGGAACTGAAGGGACAGGAACACTCAGACACGGAGGACTCGGGACAGGGGAACGTACAGATCAAACAAACACCAGGAAGGTGCACACAGCTGACAAACAGAGACAGAGGAACATGACAATGAACTCTAGACAGAGAATGGGTGACAGGGACAACAATGACAAAGACAGATCAGGGACAAAGACCAAGGGCGAGCCACAAGGGGAATGACACAGACATGAACTAAGACAAGCAGGACAACAGACACAATCACAAGACACAGACATAGAACCAGGAAACACAAACACATAAACAAACCAACCCATATGCACATCCAACAGTTGTGCCAGTTTTCACTTCATGGATAGAAAATATTAATCCAAGATAATAAAAAAACAGTTCTCTGCATGATGCGTTGTCGAACACATCATAATATACAAATTAAATAGACACACCCCGCACTAATAAACATTTCTAACGTTTTTAGCTTCCTGGTTTGTAAAGAAAATACATGTTGGGGACCGATTGTCATGGAAACCGGTCTGATATGGGAAAATATCAGACTGGTAATCAGCCAATCAGAGCTGGTGTAGCATCGCAGCCATATAATAATATGTCTTATTTCACTTTTCTCTGTGGTCTAATCTTACAAAAGTAAACCAGTCACAATATACAGTACTCTAAAATCAAACTGCAATACCTGTAGAATTGCATGTCTCAAATATTGTGATACATATCGTATCGGGAGTTAAGTGTGTCATTCCAGTCTGTGGTCTACACTGAACAGTGGATGCACAACTTACAAAAAGTTATTAAAACGCAATCTTCCCCCATCATCTATTTGCAAGGATGCTCGTTTGAAACCCACATCATTTCAGGTTCAACATCAGGACCACAAGACCCAGAAGATCTTACAACAGCAGCCAGAAATACCTGGAAGGAAAGAAAAAAAAAATCCCACTGATGTAACGTAGGAAATCTCTAATGAAAGAGTTCAGGGTGGAAAAAGACAATGATCAACAAGAGAAAAGAACAGTATTGAATTAAGATCAACATTACTGTTAGCAGATTTCAGACAAAGAGAAGCAAATGTCTGAGTAATGAAAGGAACAACAGTTTTAATGTATAAGATTAAGAAACCACTAATCAGTGAGATAAAAGAAGTGCATTCGCTGACAGACAAGAACTCTTTTCAGTGTCACACTATTGTAGCTTGAAGTCCTGAATGGAGATGACTGCCTCCAAAATGCATCAGTTGTGTGTTTAATTTAATTAATGTCTCTAAAACAGCTGTGAAAGAGACAGCTTCATTTCGCATAAGAAGAGAAAAAAGAAAATTGAATTGTTTTAGGGTCTTGAGCATTGGCATTGTTTCAAGAAATACATTTGTATAATCTGTGAGTGGTTTAATTAAATAAAGCTTTCTTTCTGAAAAACAATATACACAACACTTGGCACAAAGACCTTCAATTCCAAACGGTCCAGATTATGATTCCTTTGTCTTGGAATATTTGATCACTGACTATCAAGGGCCATTTATCTGATCGTATTTAATGCACTTTTAAAAATATAGTGATTGTGATCATCGTCCTGTCCAGGGTGGATACCGCTTCACGCCCTATGACTGCTCAGATAGGCTCCACCTGTTGGGAAAGTGTAGGAACACGGACCCACAACAGGGGGCGCAAATGAACGGACAATGGAGTAAGTCAAAATAACAAAGCTTTACTGTTGTGAATGTGCACAACGAATACAACCAATCACAGCAATGGACAACAGTCAATTCACAAAAGTGTCGTGTGGGCAGGCTCGAAGATAGGAGACGCCTCTCCAAGGTAAGACCGGAACCACACGGCTTCCTCCGCCACAGGACCCCGGGAATACTGGAGCCGCCAAGTCCCGAACTCCCAGGTGGCCACTGCCTCCGCGTGTCGGACCTGGTACTGCTGGCGAGGAACAAAGGACAGTTAGATGGGGGCGCGTTTGCACCCAGGACTCCGAACAGCAGGGAAGTTACCTCCACCTCTCGTTGGAACAGTAATCCACAAACTAAGCACAAATCCAAAAAGATACACTCCGTAGCTTCGATACGTTACCTCTCTGGTAGAAACGATATCTCGGCAATGAGGTGGAGGTGCCGTCCTGCTGATATACCCCACAGATGATTGCCGTCAGCTGTCTCAGGTGATGGGTGACAGCTGTCACCGTAGCTGCTCACGTGAGGCGGCGGTGCCCTCTGGTGCCTGGAGCCCGCACTCCAGGCAGGGCGCCCTCTGGTGGTGGTGGGCCAGCAGTACCTCCTCTTCAGCGGCCCACACAACACCACCCCCCCGGTGACCCTTCACTGGGGTAAGCAGGTATAAAAAAAAAAAATCGCTTTTTTTCCCCCAAACATATTTTATTATTTTTTTTTCCAGTGCAATAGTATATAGTACAACAACAACAACAACAACAACAAAAGCTTTTTACAAAACTTCAGTATTTCACATTTTACAAATATTACTTAATAAGAAAGCAAGAAAGAAAAAGAAAAAAGAAAAGAAAAATAAACTCGGGCCTTCCATGAACAAAGCTTCTTTCTAAGAAAGTATGCAATTAAATCAACACAGTACTTACACTGAAACTGTTTAATGTATTTCAATTGGTCACATCATCAGAAAAGTTCAAGTCCTTAACAAAATCTATAAATGGTCTCCAAATCTGTTCAAATATGTGTTGTTTTGATTTTCGAATATATGTTATTCTTTCCAAAGGTAAACTGGATAACATTTGTTTTAACCACTGAGAGATGACTGTTCCTTTAACATTTTTCCAATTCAAAGCTATACACCTTTTGGCAATCAGCATACTAAAATCAATGAAGGTACATTCTGCTTGATTGAATTTATGGTTATCTGGGTATAAAGCCATTATTAACATTTTCGGATCCAACAAAATCTGCTTTCCAGTTATCTTTTCAATTATTCTTTTTATTTCAACCCAAAAATCCTTTATTTGACCGCATTCCCACGTACGATGTATCAACGTTCCTTTTGAACCACATTTTATACATATATCTGATATATTTCTATTGTACGAAATTCTGGTGGCACTTTCCAAACAGCGGTACACAAAAGACAACACAACAGCAGTTTTAAAAAACAATGAACAGTTTCACAGGATGGCAAGATCTACTTAAAATACCAAAAAAAGAAATGCTTAATAAATGATTAAGGTGTTTAATGCTTAGTGAGGTAGGATAGTTTTAGATATATAAACATACTATATTATTTATTGCACATGTTGATATCTGTAACTGAATGTCTCTGTTTGTGTTTGTGGGAGGGGGACGGGGTGGGGTGATGGAGGCTGCAGCTCTGGGGAAAAAGCTGTTCCTTAGCCTATTAGTCTGTGTTCTTATAGTGCAGCACCTCTTCCCTGACAGCAGAGGAGCAAACAGGGGATATTCCGGGTGGCTGTTGTCCTTGCAGATGGCCTGTGCTTTCCTCCTCAAGCGTTCAACATACACACAGTCTAAGCCCGGGAGCTCAGCTCCTACAATCCTCTGTGCTGTCTTCACCATCCAAGACAGATCTTTTCTGTCCTCTGCCATGCAGCTGCTGTACCACACTGTGCAGCCCTGGCAGAATGCTCTCGATGGTGCTTCTGTAGAAGTTCCTGGGCACATGTGGAGCCAGGCCACCCTGCTTCAGCCTCCACAGGAAGAACATCCTCTGCTGGGCTTTTTCACCAGGTTGTCGGTGTGTAGTGTCCATGTCAGATCCTTGGTGATGTGGGTGCCAAGAAACCTGACTGAGTGCACCCTCTCCACCTCTTCTCCACCGATGTGCAGTGGGGGATGTGAGACTCTCCTGGTCATCCTGAAGTCTATGATGACCTCCTTGGTTTTGGTGGTGTTGAGGACCAGGTCATTGTCTGCACACTACTCTGACAGCTGTTTGGCCTCCTTCATGTACCAGGTCTCATTGTTGTTGTCTCTGATAAGGCCTACCACCGTAGTGTTGGCGGCAAACTTTATCAGGGTGTTGGAGGAGTGAGTGGGGATACAGTCCTGGGTGAGAACGAAGAGTGCCGGACTGAGCACACATCCCTGTGGTGTGCTTGTGTTCATGATTATGGTGCCAGATGTCAGGTTCCCCCTTTCTGACATTGTGAGGTCTTTTGGTCAGGAAATCCATAATCCTTGATCAGAGTGAGGTGGAGAGTTTGATGTTGGTGAGTTTATGGACCAGTGTATGGGGGATTATAGCATTAAATGCATTGCTAAAATCTGCAAAGAGCATCCTGACATATGTGGTTGGCTGCTCCAGGTGGGCCAGGTCTGTGTAAAGTGTAATGGAGACAGCATCCTCTGTAGATCTGTTTGCCCGGTATGCAAACTCATGGCTGTCCAGGTCTGCAGGGATTAGATTTGTCAACCCTGCTAACTAGGTAGCCTAATTAAGTCACTACCATATGTTATCTTAGGTAATTATTATGTAGTTGCTGAAAACCAGGATTGTGAACACTGATTTATACTATAATCAAAACAATGTTTGTCTGTGGGTTTAGTTCTTTCTCCAATACTCCTGGGTCCTTTGGCCAGTTTTAGACAAACAGTGGTTAAACGATTAAAGGGTTTGTTTTATAGCAATGTAAAAATGACAATTTTGTCTCCAATTTCCATCAAACATTAAACACACTTTTCCTTTGGCCAACTTCAACCAAATTTGCTATGCGGATTAACACTGACCCTGGAATTGCCCTTAAAGAGTTTTGGGTCAAGGTGAAGGAACTTGATTTTCAGTATGATTTCAACCAAATTTGGCACACATACAGTACATACAACCCCTGGCAAAAATTATGGAATTACCGGCCTCGGAGGATGTTCATTCAGTTGTTTAATTTTGTAGAAAAAAAGCAGATCACAGACATGACACATGAATCATGGCTCCAACACGAGAGATGTCAGCTGAAACAAAGGAGAGGATTATCAAACTCTTAAAAGAGGGTAAATCATCACGCAGTGTTGCAAAAGATGTTGGTTGTTCACAGTCAGCTGTGTCTAAACTCTGAACCAAATACAAACAACAAGGGAAGGTTGTTAAAGGCAAACATACTGGTAGACCAAGGAAGACATCAAAGCATCAAGACAGAAAACTTAAAGCAATATGTCTCAAAAATCGAAAATGCACAACAAAACAAATGAGGAACGAATGGGAGGAAACTGGAATCAACGTCTGTGACCGAACTGTAAGAAACCGCCTAAAGGAAATGGAATTTACATACAGAAAAGCTAAACGAAAGCCATCATTAACACCTAAACAGAAAAAAACAAGGTTACAATGTGCTAAGGAAAAGCAATTGTGGACTGTGGATGACTGGATGAAAGTCATATTCAGTGATGATTCTCAAATCTGCATTGGGCAAGGTGATGATGCTGGAACTTTTGTTTGGTGCCGTTCCAATGAGATTTATAAAGATGACTGCCTGAAGAGAACATGTAAATTTCCACAGTCATTGATGATATGGGGCTGCATGTCAGGTAAAGGCACTGGGGAGATGGCTGTCATTACATCATCAATAAATGCACAAGTTTACGTTGATATTTTGGACACTTTTCTTATCCCATCAATTGAAAGGATGTTTGGGGATGATGAAATCATTTTTCAAGATGATAATGCATCTTGCCATAGAGCAAAAACTGTGAAAACATTCCTTGCAAAAAGACACATAGGGTCAATGTCATGGCCTGCAAATAGTCCAGATCTTAATCCAATTGAAAATCTTTGGTGGAAGTTGAAGAAAATGGTCCATGACAAGGCTCCAACCTGCAAAGCTGATCTGGCAACAGCAATCAGAGAAAGTTGGAGCCAGATTGATGAAGAGTACTGTTTGTCACTCATTAAGTCCATGCCTCAGAGACTGCAAGCTGTTAGAAAAGCCAGAGGTGGTGCAACAAAATACTAGTGATGTGTTGGAGCGTTCTTTTGTTTTTCATGATTCCATAATTTATTCCTCAGAATTGAGTGAGTCCATATTTTTTTTTCCCTCTCCTTGGTCTAAAAAAGTAACCGTTACTGACTGCCACAATTTTTTTTCCTGATTTCTTATAGTGTTTCTTAAAGCCAGAAAGTTGCCATTTGAAATGACTTTAGTTTTGTGTCATGTCTGTGATCTGCTTTTTTTTCTACAAAATTAAACAACTGAATGAACATCCTCCGAGGCCGGTGATTCCACAATTTTTGCCAGGGGTTGTAGGTGAATTGCAGAATTGTGAAGGTCATTGCGGTCAAAGAACAGATTTCCTCCAAGAATTTTATTGTGTTGTGTTGTGCTTCAATTACTTGTCTACAGTTCTTGACCCCGCTGCATTGTATGCATTGTGCTTTGAGATTATCACTGGTTGTAGCCACCCCACCCACCACTGTGAGCTGTATGCCAAAGCTGGCATGCCCTCTTTGAATGTAAGGCAATATACACATTGGATAACTCTGGTTTACAAGGCTCTTATTGGGATGGTTCCAATTTATTCATCCAGTTTACTTCGGAGATCTGCAAGACATGTTATGCTTTCATGTACCTCGAGTTCGCTCTAAAACAGGAGAGAAAGCTTTTAGTTTTTCTGCTCCCTCTGACTGGAATGTCTTCCAATCTGAACTGAAAGTGTCTGGGTTGATTTCTTTGAACTCCTTCTGCTCTGTTTTAAGAGACTGTGAATGGAATTCTTTTGCACAGTACCCATGCTTCTAAATTTTAATTTGTTTTACCTTATATATTATTACAATGACCAAGTTGATGGTTTTATCTGTATATTGCTTGTATTTTATTTGTTTTTAACACTCTCTTGATGATGTTAACTTGTCTATTATGACATGTGCTGCTGCCTTTCTTGGCCAGGTCACCCTTGTGGAAGAGGTTTCGATCTCAATGGACTTTTTATCTGGTTAAATAAAGGTTATACAAGGTCTATTAGAAAAGTATCACACCTTATTATTTTTTTCAAAAACCATATGGATTTGAATCACGTGTGATTGCGCCGGACAAGCTTGAACCCTCGTGAGCATGCATGAGTTTTTCCATGCCTGTCGGTTGTGTCATTCGCCTGTGAGCAGGCTTTGAGTGAGGAGTGGTCCAGCCCCCTCGTCGTTGTTTCATTGCCAGGAAATGGTGGAATGATTTGGGCTTTTTTTCCATCAGAATTTTTTCAGAAACTGTTAGAGACTGGCAGCTAGAAACCATTAGAAAATTTTATCTGGCTTTCGGTGAAAATGTTACGGGCTTGGGAGAGAATAAGGAGTGTTACTGTCGCTTTAAAGACGGCCCCCAGCGGCTGTGGGGTGCGCCGTGCTCCGAAGCCGCCATCAACAGGCTGGATGACCATTTCATTTCTAAACGGATGGCTGTCTGGATCCATGACCATTGTGTGCCATTTCTCTGGTTATCACAAGAGCTGGACATCAACCATTTTCCAGCAGATTTCACTTTTAACAAGCGATTTTGTCATGGAAAGCCGAACAGAGGCTTCGCGCGTCACGATGGATTCGCTACTGGAGCGAGACAAAACCACCTCCGTTTTGGTCTCACAGGATGGCTTTGAGATGGCGTTCAGACAGCTGTCGGTGGTTTTTCCATCGAGTGATTATCCAAGAAATTGTGGATGTGCCTGGACATGCCAGAACGCTTTATTTTTTCCTTTCTTATTTCTGATTGTAAACCTTTATTACACTTATAAAACACAGCAAAAGCATATATATTATGAAAGAACAGGTTATCCTGAAAAAAAGAGACATAAAACTTGATTGTGGGATGCAGGGAGAACTGTTAACAGCAATAATAAAACATTTATGCCAGGCGAGTGAACTGTCCAAAAAATGCCCTCGGACCCCAGAGGGTTAAAAAACAAAAAAATTCAGGCATTGTTAACTATTTTCATGAATTTGTGTAACATCACTTGGTAGTGTCAGGCTGCTGCCCAGTTAGTAATTTTACTGAACAACTAGGAGATGAACAGACATCATGACAGTCCACAGCAGGTCTGAGAGCCAGGGTCAGACCACTGCAGTTAGTTAGCGCTGTGTGCCCTTATAGAATAAGGTCGACTTGAAGAGAGACAGAAACACGAGGACAAAGACAAAAACATGACAAGTGGGTCTGTAAAAACACGGGTGGTACCGCTGAGGCACATGTTTGTTTGGGATTGAAGAAGAATGGGAGAATGGCCCTATATCACAACCAAACAGCTGTCAAATTATCCTTTCACTGCAATTACAGTGCTGCGCATTTCACCGCGTGTCTGTTAAGCAACAGCTCGCTGTCTCCTGTCAAACCTTTCCCCACCCCCTGTGCACCGCCGCGTTCTACTCCAGTGAGCACAGCGGGCGTGCACGGCGTGTACGCGTGCATGCATCATCTACGTGGCACTGCTAATGCAATGAGCTGTGTCAGAGAAAGATAGAGCACGCGAGCGGGCGGAGGGAGGAGTGACAGGAGAGGAAACAAAGCAGCCAAAAGGAAGCCATGTTTCTTTGCTTAACGAAGCTCATGCACGTTGTCAGCACGTTGCATCACTTTGGAGTTAAAAAAGAATCGTGTTTTCAGAGCTGTCAAAGCCAACGCTTTGTTTGGGAATTGAAGGCATCTAAAATCTATTCTGCAAAACACATTACAAGAAGAAACTTCAACACAGCACGAGAATACAAACAACTTATTTTAAGACGCCTTTAATAGATTTCATAAGGACTCATTCATTTTTTTGACACCGCTGTGCCACAGCGCGTGTCTTTTTGGCAGTCAGACACTGATCTCTGGAATATTCCGTAAATGACTCCGACATGTTTGAAGGTTAATGTGAAAAGGTCGCTACCGCGGGTGACCCTTTCCAAATAACAGTGCGTCAAGTAGCGCCATCTGATGATTCATGTCAACAACCTACTGGGAGCTGAATGAGAAGGTGGCTGCTGCCCTTGAGTGTTTGTCTGCTTTTGTGAGGTGATGCTGACATCAAACAAAAAGTTAAGAAGACTTCAACAGTGGATGCTGAAGGCCACCTGAAAGAAAATGTGGAATCATATATTCCACATATGTAAAGTAGATAAAAGGTGATGATAGTGTGCAGCAGAGGCAGATAACAGAATAACTCATCGTCCCTCTGTGAGGACAACAACACGGGTCAGTTGACACATGGAACTAAAGTTAACACCTGCGAACAGGCAACCACAGGCCACAGCTACAGTTACATGCACTGTAAATATCTGGACATTTCCACATTAAAGGGTACATTAAAGGGCACTCTCTGGTAATGGTGGCAGAGAAGAGATTACTGGACAAACTGCTGGACATTATGAATGATGCCAGTCACCATCATCATCAACCAGAACAGCCTCTTCAGCCACAGACTGCTCCTTCCCAAGTGCAGGACCAACAGACTGAAAAACTCCTTTGTCCCTCAAACCATCAGACTGTACAACTCCTCACTCAGGGGGAGGAGGAGGAACAGGAAGACGGGGGATGGGAAGGAGATTAACAGTAGTAGCCAATAAACCAGTAATGACCAGTATGTGTGGTATTTATATTGTGTATCTGTATTCATATTTGCAAACTGTTTTTCTTTTTTACTTTCACATTTAATACTCTGTGTGCTTCTTACCCTGTGTGCTGCTATATAATGCTGCTGGAACCTCAATTTCCCTGAGGGAGTCTTCCCAAGTGATCAATAAAGTTCTATCTAATCTAATCTAATCTAATCTACATGATTTGACTTAAAATTTCTTGCAAAACACTACATGACTCCAGTTGTGCTTTTTTCCGAGTTTGAGTGGCTCCCTTCAGGACGCAGACTTTGTTGTCCAGGCCGTCAGACCCAGAAGAAGAAGACAACCTTCATCCCTAGGGCTGACCAGCTCCTGAACGCTGAACTTTAACCCCCTCATGGCTTGAAACACACACACAGCGAAAGTGAAAGCAGACGGAGCAGACGTATAGCCTCGCATGACAATTTCACGTGCTCAAACAAAGAGTTTGTAACTATCAGGATTGCTCCACTAGTTTGCATTTGAATGTTACTGGATAACTCTGTGGCTCTCTCCCTCTGGCGTAAAGCACTGTTTACCATATTAATGAGGTGAGGGAGAGGAGCCGCTCCTCAGACTGTAAGGAACCAAAGTGTGAAAGGAAAGCTGCTTGCAGAGTCAGACAGAAGACTCCAAAACACAGTAGAAATAGAAATTTGTGATGTAACCTTTGTGTAATAGCAGACAGAAATTGCTTTTAGTTGAAGACAAACAAAACACATAGACCATTTTGTATATATATTGTTCAAAATGTGCATTTGTGTTTATTGTTTGAACTTTTTTGTTGTACAGTCTTTCACACAAGACCTCAAACTACCTTTATAAAGTGTCAAAACAGTTGTTTATTATAGTTTGCTGTGTGTTTTGAATAAATGTGTGTGGAAAATAATTTCCCGATTTACTTTTTCCTTTACTATTTCTGATTGTAAACCTTTATTACACTTATAAAACACAACAAAAGCATATATATTATGAAAGAACAGGTTGTCCTGAAAAAAGAGACATAAAACTTGATTGTGGGATGCAGGGAGAGCTGTTAACAGCAATAATAAAACATTTATGCCAGGTGAGTGAACTGTCCAAAAAATGCCCTCAGACCCCAGAGGGTTAATGACAAACAAAAAAACTGATGAGTTTATTTTATGTTGCAGCCAAAATTGACACAATCAAATACAACCACTGTACACTGTACACGTCCTTCTTTGCACTCAGATTACATGTCCTGTCAAAAGTGGAGTTGGATGCACCCCAAATCTACTTTTGCTATTCACTTTAGACCCTGCCATAGATCACTTGTTTTGTATGATTCTGGCCTTCAAAATGTTGTTTTATCCAGGTAAAGGGAAGGAAGGGCTCCATGGATGCTTTGGCCCTTAGTCTACGGACACCTAATGTCAATCCAGTATTTCCACACTGTGTGCTTGTTAGCGTGCACCAACAGGAATTGCTTTGCATACATTTCTTCAGCTGAGACAATCATCCAGTAGCTACTTCTGTATCTGCATCTTTCTCTTTCACCTCCCACTGTTTTATTCCACTTGTTAAAACTGTCAGGATTCTAGGTGAAACCCCCCCCAGAAAGAACAGAAGAATGTCCCTCAGGATGTTTTCTAAAACAGGACCTGTAACAAGTTGAAATGTAATGGTATCATCTCACAGTTTTTTTCAGTGCAAAGTGCTGCAGAATAACATTTTAATCTCATTTTCAGGTTTTGAAACAATCTTTTCTTTCTCAGAGCTGGAGAGTTTTGTTGTTGGATGTCTGTGAAACTTTCTGCATATATCTTCTTGCAACAGAAATGTGCACAGATCTGCAGCAAATAACCAGCACCATCTAACTGATAGAAAGCATAAATGATGCAATGTGCCTGAAACATACAGACTGATCAACATAATGGAGTGTCACTGAGGCCACCCCAGGTCTGTAGTGACACAATGTTTGTTATTTTCTATGCCTGTGTGTATGTGTCTAATATTGTAAATTACACCCACATGCAGCCAGTCAAGTCAAGTCAAGTCTGGTAGCATGCAGTGGTAATGCACCTTTCCACATCCACAGCCACTCAGGCAGACAATCCATTCATTCCAACATCTCTAAAATAGCCATCTCTCTGCCACAGCCAGGTGAAACGTGGGCGTCCCCTTGGCATTCTCCAGATACTGGGGTCCTCAACACTCAGTGACCTGTGTGCTGGATCATGCACAGAGAAAGGCGCCACAGGACTAAAATGGTGACACCCTCACAGTGTAAGTGATACTCCTCAGCTTAGTCTCTATTAGTGAGCGCTCATTTGATACAAAATCATTGCAGCGGTACCCAAGGATCCTTTGAAAACACCCAGTAGACAACCCAAAACATCCAATAATTACATTACTGGTTAATGTTCAAGTCTCACAACCATACAGCAAGACAAGGCAGCCCCAGGACCCTAAAGACTTGGACCTTCATTTGCCTGCTGTTGTGAAAGTGTAGTGACACGGACCCACAACAGGGGGCGCAAATGAACGGACAATAGAAGGAGTCAAATGTGAACACTTTACTGTTGTGAATGCCACAACCATACACAGCAGATTATAGAATGATACAAAGTCAATGGATAAAGGTGTCGTGTGGGCAGGCTCGATGATAGGAGACATCCGTCTAAAGAAGAACCGGAACCACACGATTTCCTCCGCCACTGAACCCGAAGGATACTGGAGCCGCCAGGTCCCGAGTCCCCCAGGTGGCCACCGTCTCCACGTGTCGGATCTGGTACTGCTGGCGAAGAGCAAAGTGTGGCTGTGTGTACACCCAGTAACAACAACGGTGGGAATTCCACCTCCACCTCAAATCACACACTCATGCAGCTCCTGTTTCAGCACTTATCTGGAAAGAGTGAGAGGCGAAGACGTCGGCACTCTCACAAACCACCAATCAGCGGACAAGGCTCCACAGGAACGCGGCTGCAAAAAGAGTTCAGACTAAGATACAGTTTAGTTTATGGCTGAGAATATTACCTCCTTAGAAGAACGATATCTCGGCGATGTGGTGGAGGTGTCATCCTGCTTTTATCTGGGGTGAAGTGCAGATGATCGGTGACAGCTGTCATAGTTGATGAGTGACAGCTGTCACCTCGGCTGTTCCTGTGAGGCGGCAGCGCCCTCTCGTGCCTGAAGCCCGCACTTCAGGCAGGGTGCCCTCTGGTGGTGGGCCAGCAGTACCTCCTCTTCTGGCGGCCCACACAACACCTGCACAGATATCGGCATCGGCTAATACCTCTGTCCGGTGATTTCATGACTCCTTAAGGTCTTCCCAGGCACCTCTCGATCTCAAAAGGCTGAGGACCCAGAAGCATGTATGCCACTGTAGAGATAAGTGAATGTTGCCACAAATTCAACTCTTTCACCACATACAGATACGTTTCTGATGGCTGAGTCCAGCAAGTTGTTAAAAGCCTAAATCTTGGTGGAGAGATATTGTTTCTAGCCCCGTGTGTCCTTCTGTTGGCCTAGGAACAAAAAAGATAAAATTCAAAGACTGAGCTAATTTTCGTCAAACCTGTTAAAATGGTTGATGGTCCACCAATGACAAAGTGACCTGATTTTAACCAAAATATAAGTTCAGGCCACAAGCCAAGGTCAAAATCTGGTGCACAGTGTTGACATGTTTGCTACTATAAGCAACAGGTTGGTCACTGTGTGTCACAAAGTTCTTGAAATAGAGCAATATCTCCACCTGGTGGACATTTACCACTAATGCAGGTACAGTGTATCAGGCTGAGCAAAGGCGAGGCACAGAGGCTGGACACAAAAATGCAGGCTCAAGCAGGACGTATGAGTAAAAATAAAGGTCTTTATTAAAGGCACGGGTTTGGTAAACAGGAAGGCAGTCCGTGGAGCAAACGTACCAGGCGGGGCAAAACAGAGGACATGGTCGTTAACAAGCAGGGTTCTGTATACAAGCAAACTGGGTTATCAGAGCTGAGGCTAAAGGCAGGATCCGGTAAACAGAGCAGAGTCAAAAAATGGCTAGAGCAAAAACAGTGGTGGTAGGTGATCAAAATCAACAAACGAGCAATGAGGGAGTGAACAGACACAGTTTAAATAAGGGAGGCGGTGACAACAAGATGCACGTGGGGACGAAGGATCTGGAAAGGGGGCATGGCTGACAGATGAGGAACAGGTGCAAGAGAGTGAGGGAAGGAAAAACACAATGCAGAGAACTAAGTGACTGGAAAACTAACAGTGGAAAATGTGACGTACGTAAGGCAGACAATAATTAATTCGAGCAAAATAAAAGGGGAAAAACTAGGAAATAATGTGACTAATCTAAAAAGCAGGAAACAAGGAGATCAATAATAATAATCAAAACTGGAACAGAAATGACACTGAATAAAGTATAAAAATAAATGCAATGACCGATAATAAGATGACAATACAAAATAACTAATAAACAGAGAATGCAATAAATCACAAACAGAACATAATCAGATACAAAACACTGAAGATAAATAATAAGCAAAACCTGTGACTAAAGCATTATGCAATCAATGAGAAAAACTAAACTAAACTAAGATTGAACACAAAATGAATTGTAACAGAAAGTAAAACTCATTATCACCAGAACACAACCAGAATAATAAGACATACAAGATAATAAATAAGAAGCAAGACCAGAGAATACATAATTACAGCTGAAGATAACAATACATACATGACTAATAAAAAAAAGATAACCAAGAACAAAAGTAGTGACTACAGCAAACAGACAGTAAAGCAATAAATGACTGAACCGAAAATTCAGTACATGAGTGAACCAAGAATACAATAAAGAACCAAAACCAGGGACCAAGGAATAATGCATGAACAGGAATAATCAGAACCAAACTGGAATGAAAATAATCAAGTGGCCAAAATAAAACAACTATGAAGTGAAGACCAGGGGAAACAGAAAGAAAAGACAAGGGGACAAACTAAAAACTAGAACCCAAACAGGACCAAAATGGAATTAATGCACTTCCAACAGAATGTCATCAACAGTTCGAGTACCAGAACTTTACAATAGCTATTGCAAGGAAATGGTTCAAATTACACAGATGAGTTAATATTAAGCCCTAATATGATGTCCCATATCACCTCTGTGTTTAACTCAAACAGTTTAGATCCAACATGGATTAAACATGGTGGAATGGTTGTATGTTAGTCAAGAATAAAGTCATTCAAATTTGAACAGGATTGCACAAACGTCAAGACCATGCAGGATCTTATATTTTGGCGTCACTTGATTACAAAGAATTAATTTGCACGACTTGGTTTTAAAAATGTATGGTGCAGGTGTTGCACTGTCTGTCTGTGTTCTTCTTGTTGGAATGTGCATTGATAATGCTGTTTCCAGATCAGATTCCCATTGAGGAATGCACATTCCCTCTTTGTGCATCGCCATATCCTGATGGCGATGGTACTTTGGCACCACAACAATCTCAACCTTGATGTAGTTTCAGGTCAAGCGTCAGAGCATTTGACAGTGCTGCATGTGTATAAACCACCTCACAGAACCACACCGGGTCCCAGCTTACCATAAAACTAACTCAAGATCACTCAAACTTGTATCCTGTGTTAAAATGAACATCATATATATTTACTCAGTGATGTCTCCATACTTTATACAACCCCTGGCAACAATTATGGAATCACCGGCTTCGGAGGATGTTCATTCAGTTGTTTAATTTTGTAGAAAAAAAGCAGATCACAGACATGACACAAAACTAAAGTCATTTCAAATGGCAACTTTCTGGCTTTAAGAAACACTATAAGAAATCAAGAAAAAAAGATTGTGGCAGTCAGTAACGGTTACTTTTTTAGACCAAGCAGAGGGAAAGAAATATGGACTCACTCAATTCTGAGGAATAAATTATAGAATCACCCTGTAAATTTTCATCCCCAAAACTAACACCTGCATCAAATCAGATCTGCTCGTTAGTCTGCATCTAAAAAGGAGTGATCACACCTTGGAGAGCTGTTGCAACAAGTGGACTGACATGAATCATGGCTCCAACATGAGAGATGTCAACTGAAACAAAGGAGAGGATTATCAAACTCTTAAAAGAGGGTAAATCATCACGCAATGTTGCAAAAGATGTTGGTTGTTCACAGTCAGCTGTGTCTAAACTCTGGACCAAATACAAACAACATGGGAAGGTTGTTAAAGGCAAACATACTGGTAGACCAAGGAAGACATCAAAGCGTCAAGACAGAAAACTTAAAGCAATATGTCTCAAAAATCGAAAAATGTACAACAAAACAAATAAGGAACGAATGGGAGGAAACTGGAGTCAACGTCTGTGACCGAACTGTAAGACACCACCTAAAGGAAATGGGATTTACATACAGAAAAGCTAAACGAAAGCCATCATTAACACCTAAACAGAAAAAAACAAGGTTACAATGGGCTAAGGAAAAGCAATCGTGGACTGTGGATGACTGGATGAAAGTCATATTCAGTGATGAATCTCGAATCTGCATTGGGCAAGGTGATGATGCTGGAACTTTTGTTTGGTGCCGTTCCAATGAGATTTATAAAGATGACTTCCTGAAGAGAACACATAAATGTCCACAGTCATTGATGATATGGGGCTGCATGTCAGGTAAAGGCACTGGGGAGATGGCTGTCATTACATCATCAATAAATGCACAAGTTTATGTTGATATTTTGGACAATTGAAAGGATGTTTGGGGATGATGAAATCATTTTTCAAGATGATAATGCATCTTGCCATAGAGCAAAAACTGTGAAAACATTCCTTGCAAAAAGACACATAGGGTCAATGTCATGGCCTGCAAATAGTCCGGATCTTAATCCAATTGAAAATCTTTGGTGGAAGTTGAAGAAAATGGTCCATGACAAGGCTCCAACCTGCAAAGCTGATCTGGCAACAGCAATCAGAGAAAGTTGGAGCCAGATTGATGAAGAGTACTGTTTGCCATTTGAAATGACTTTAGTTTTGTTTCATGTCTGTGATCTGCTTTTTTTTCTACAAAATTAAACAACTGAATGAACATCCTCCGAGGCCGGTGATTCCATAATTTTTGCCAGGGGTTGTATGACACACAAAGTATGCTGACTTTGCAGCGATTCTCAGCAGTGCTTTTCACTTTTATTGGTCAGCTTTGTGGTTTGTATAAAGTTCAGTTTACATCATTGTAAAAACATGCCTCACTATTCTTGAGCTGTTAAAACGAACACAGACATGCAAGCAATTCAATCATCGCTGGATAAAGGCAGGTTGTGACAGAGAGTGGTTTTATACCGTCTGTTTTTGAACTGCGTGTTGTGAAATGATGCAAGGCTCCAGGGTTTTGTATTTGTACCATCAATATTACTTTGTGAGAAATTCCAATTTTAAATGTCTGTTTTGACAGCTGCTTTATGAATCCAGCTGTTATGGTTAGAGGTCTGGGCGGAACCGGACCGTATCAGGCAATGAACCCAAATGCTAGTTAGCAGGACATGGGAAAGATCACAAAGGAAAATATATTTATTTATAAGAATACAAATAAAAATGCTGCACTGGGGGTGCCTGCAGAATGGAGAGATGGCCTGCCTCCTGGCGGTGAAAATAGGGAGCTGCAGTATTCCGAGCCAGCCTTGAAGGAGATAACAGAGGTTAAGGGACCAGGACTAGGTGGAATCGTCTTCGAAACATGACATGTTTAGCCGCATGTTCTCCTTGAATTGCTGGCTGTCTGAGTGGTGTCCAAAAAATGAGGTGGGCTTCATAGATAATTGGCAAAGCTTCTGGGGAAAACCTGGTCTTGTTAGGAGAGACGGCATCCATCCCACTTTGGATGGAGCAGCTCTCATTTCTAGAAATCTGGCCAATTTTCTTAAATCCTCCAAACCATGACTATCCAGGGTTGGGACCAGGAAGCAGAGTTGTAGTCTTACACACCGCTCTGCAGCTTCTCTCCTCCTGCCATCCCCTCATTACCCCATCCCCGTAGAGACGGTGCCTGCTCCCAGACCACCAATAACCAGCAAAAATCTATTTAAGCATAAAAATTCAAAAAGAAAAAATAATATAGCACCTTCAACTGCACCACAGACTAAAACAGTTAAATGTGGTCTATTAAACATTAGGTCTCTCTCTTCTAAGTCCCTGTTGGTAAATGATATAATAATTGATCAACATATTGATTTATTCTGCCTAACAGAAACCTGGTTACAGCAGGATGAATATGTTAGTTTAAATGAGTCAACACCCCCGAGTCACACTAACTGTCAGAATGCTCGTAGCACGGGCCGGGGTGGAGGATTAGCAGCAATCTTCCATTCCAGCTTATTAATTAATCCAAAACCCAGACAGAGCTTTAATTCATTTGAAAGCTTGTCTCTTAGTCTTGTCCATCCAAATTGGAAGTCCCAAAAACCAGTTTTATTTGTTATTATCTATCGTCCACCTGGTCGTTACTGTGAGTTTCTCTGTGAATTTCAGAACTTTTGTCTGACTTAGTGCTTAGCTCAGATAAGATAATTATAGTGGGCGATTTTAACATCCACACAGATGCTGAGAATGACAGCCTCAACTCTGCATTTAATCTATTATTAGACTCTATTGGCTTTGCTCAAAAAGTAAATGAGTCCACCCACCACTTTAATCATATCTTAGATCTTGTTCTGACTTATGGTATGGAAATAGAAGACTTAACAGTATTCCCTGAAAACTCCCTTCTGTCTGATCATTTCTTAATAACATTTACATTTACTCTGATGGACTACCCAGCAGTGGGGAATAAGTTTCATTACACTAGAAGTCTTTCAGAAAGCGCTGTAACTAGGTTTAAGGATATGATTCCTTCTTTATGTTCTCTAATGCCATATACAAACACAGTGCAGAGTAGCTACCTAAACTCTGTAAGGGAGATAGAGTATCTCGTCAATAGTTTTACATCCTCATTGAAGACAACTTTGGATGCTGTAGCTCCTCTGAAAAAGAGAGCTTTAAATCAGAAGTGTCTGACTCCGTGGTATAACTCACAAACTCGTAGCTTAAAGCAGATAACCCGTAAGTTGGAGAGGAAATGGCGTCTCACTAATTTAGAAGATCTTCATTTAGCCTGGAAAAAGAGTCTGTTGCTCTATAAAAAAGCCCTCCGTAAAGCTAGGACATCTTTCTACTCATCACTAATTGAAGAAAATAAGAACAACCCCAGGTTTCTTTTCAGCACTGTAGCCAGGCTGACAAAGAGTCAGAGCTCTATTGAGCTGAGTATTCCATTAACTTTAACTAGTAATGACTTCATGACTTTCTTTGCTAACAAAATTTTAACTATTAGAGAAAAAATTACTCATAACCATCCCAAAGACGTATCGTTATCTTTGGCTGCTTTCAGTGATGCCGGTATTTGGTTAGACTCTTTCTCTCCGATTGTTCTGTCTGAGTTATTCTCATTAGTTACTTCATCCAAACCATCAACATGTTTATTAGACCCCATTCCTACCAGGCTGCTCAAGGAAGCCCTACCATTATTTAATGCTTCGATCTTAAATATGATCAATCTATCTTTGTTAGTTGGCTATGTACCACAAGCTTTTAAGGTGGCAGTAATTAAACCATTACTTAAAAAGCCATCACTTGACCCAGCTATCTTAGCTAATTATAGGCCAATCTCCAACCTTCCTTTTCTCTCAAAAATTCTTGAAAGGGTAGTTGTAAAACAGCTAACTGATCATCTGCAGAGGAATGGTCTATTTGAAGAGTTTCAGTCAGGTTTTAGAATTCATCATAGTACAGAAACAGCATTAGTGAAGGTTACAAATGATCTTCTTATGGCCTCGGACAGTGGACTCATCTCTGTGCTTGTTCTGTTAGACCTCAGTGCTGCTTTTGATACTGTTGACCATAAAATTTTATTACAGAGATTAGAGCATGCCATAGGTATTAAAGGCACTGCGCTGCGGTGGTTTGAATCATATTTGTCTAATAGATTACAATTTGTTCATGTAAATGGGGAATCTTCTTCACAGACTAAAGTTAATTATGGAGTTCCACAAGGTTCTGTGCTAGGACCAATTTTATTCACTTTATACATGCTTCCCTTAGGCAGTATTATTAGACGGTATTGCTTAAATTTTCATTGTTACGCAGATGATACCCAGCTTTATCTATCCATGAAGCCAGAGGACACACACCAATTAGCTAAACTGCAGGATTGTCTTACAGACATAAAGACATGGATGACCTCTAATTTCCTGCTTTTAAACTCAGATAAAACTGAAGTTATTGTACTTGGCCCCACAAATCTTAGAAACATGGTGTCTAACCAGATCCTTACTCTGGATGGCATTACCCTGACCTCTAGTAATACTGTGAGAAATCTTGGAGTCATTTTTGATCAGGATATGTCATTCAAAGCGCATATTAAACAAATATGTAGGACTGCTTTTTTGCATTTACGCAATATCTCTAAAATCAGAAAGGTCTTGTCTCAGAGTGATGCTGAAAAACTAATTCATGCATTTATTTCCTCTAGGCTGGACTATTGTAATTCATTATTATCAGGTTGTCCTAAAAGTTCCCTAAAAAGCCTTCAGTTAATTCAAAATGCTGCAGCTAGAGTACTGACGGGGACTAGAAGGAGAGAGCATATCTCACCCATATTGGCCTCTCTTCATTGGCTTCCTGTTAATTCTAGAATAGAATTTAAATTTCTTCTTCTTACTTATAAGGTTTTGAATAATCAGGTCCCATCTTATCTTAGGGACCTCGTAGTACCATATCACCCCAATAGAGCGCTTCGCTCTCAGACTGCAGGCTTACTTGTAGTTCCTAGGGTTTGTAAGAGTAGAATGGGAGGCAGAGCCTTCAGCTTTCAGGCTCCTCTCCTGTGGAACCAGCTCCCAATTCAGATCAGGGAGACAGACACCCTCTCTACTTTTAAGATTAGGCTTAAAACTTTCCTTTTTGCTAAAGCTTATAGTTAGGGCTGGATCAGGTGACCCTGAACCATCCCTTAGTTATGCTGCTATAGACGTAGACTGCTGGGGGGTTCCCATGATGCACTGTTTCTTTCTCTTTTTGCTCTGTATGCACCACTCTGCATTTAATCATTAGTGATCGATCTCTGCTCCCCTCCACAGCATGTCTTTTTCCTGGTTCTCTCCCTCAGCCCCAACCAGTCCCAGCAGAAGACTGCCCCTCCCTGAGCCTGGTTCTGCTGGAGGTTTCTTCCTGTTAAAAGGGAGTTTTTCCTTCCCACTGTAGCCAAGTGCTTGCTCACAGGGGGTCGTTTTGATCGTTGGGGTTTTACATAATTATTGTATGGCCTTGCCTTACAATATAAAGCGCCTTGGGGCAACTGTTTGTTGTGATTTGGCGCTATATAAAAAAAATTGATTGATTGATTGATTGATTGAAACCAGTAACTAGGGGAATGAAGACACAACCGGTTAGTGAATGCTCTTGTAACACTGAAGCCTTAAAACAGTAACAGTTCACAGAAGGCTTAACATAGGATTCTTCAGAGGTCTGGAAATAATGTTCTCTTCTTAGGAAATAAGATTTACTGTACAGGAATCGTTCACAGTTCAGAAATTGTATTCAGAAGTCAAGTGCTGCGTGTTGTGACGCAATTCCAATTAAGCAGGACTTAGAGAGCTGGGTGCTTAACATTTTGATATCAGAGTTCATGCAGTTCTTAGGAAGAGTTCTTGGAACAGTTCTTTATCTTAGCACAGTCACAGACAGGAACGAATGAGAACGGGATCCCACTGAGATGAGAAGGAACTTAACTGGAGTGTAGCAGAGCCGTGTTCTGAGCAGAGAGCCGTAGAGTTCCAAAGTGGCGTTGCTGTGCAGGTAGCTAGGAATCAGGAACCAGGGCAGCATGAGAGCCGCGCAGTAACTGTCTGGAACACCAGGAAAGACAGTTCACTCTAATACGGGAATTAGAGAGTTGGGCAGCTTACCTTGAGCTTAGCTGTGGAAGGCAACAATGTCTTGGATGCTTGGAAGCAGCAGGAAGACTGGGTCAAGGTCACAGAGAGGAGTCAGGCTCGGTCCTAATTGGACAGTCTGGATCAAGTCTGGATCATGGAAGCGTCTGGTAACACTCTTAGGCTTCAGGAGTCTCACAGAATGTCCTGGATCATCGATCATCAGGGAGAATCTGGCGTGGCTCTAGGATCATGGAAGAATCTGGCAACTACTGATCAGAAAGTCAGGGTTTAAATAGTCTGTCACACATCAGCCACTCATCCTCTCCAGGTGGTGGAAAACAACTGAGGACGCCATCTGGGGGAAAAACTCACACATGACAACTTGTTAAAAACAGACTTAAAACCAGGATCCGGGGGAAATCCTGACACCAGCAGTGAAATTGATTTCATAGACTTGAAAGCTCCAAACAACAATCAGACAGGTCAAATGCTGTTTTGCTGAAAATCAAACTACATGTAGTTAGTTGATGGTGGCCAATGCACACCTGTTCACCGTGTTCAACATTATTATAAGTAGCAATTATAATTCTTAAAATGGCAGTAAGCAACAATTATAGCAGACATTTGATCTTTACATTGAGATAAAAGTGCATATTAAATTTCCACTTACTTACTGAAATGGCTGTTTCAGGTATTAAAAGCCAGAAATTGATACAGCTGCGTCCATAAGTATTTGGACCATCAGCACTAGTACATTTTTGCAAATTTTCTTCTGTCCACCACTGCAATGAAGTTGGAATCTTGACTGATTTTTTTCAAATCCATTATGATGGTGTGCAGAGGCACAGTTACAAATATTGTGTCACTGTCCTAATACACATGAACCAAACTATATGAAGTCAATTTTCTATTAATTACTATTATTTCACATAATAAATAAAGTTTGAACGGTCCCTGATGGATTATTAAAGTCTCAACTCCATCATTCTTTCTCTAATGGCTTTTTACAGAGCTGGATAAAGACATTAAGCTCTAACTTTAAAAAGCATGACACGTATTTGTCGTAGAGCATCTCTGTGAAGGAGAGCTAATACACCATCCAGCTTTAAAGATGAGACTTCTTTCATGCCATTTTATACATTGTGTTTTTTGATATTATTCATGGGGATGATGAAAATAAGGACGTACGTATGGAAAGTATTCACAGCGGGTCACTTTTTCTAGTTTTCATTATGTTACAGCCTTACACTAAAACAGACAAAATTAG
Organism: Thalassophryne amazonica; assembly: GCF_902500255.1. Taxonomy (NCBI): domain Eukaryota; kingdom Metazoa; phylum Chordata; class Actinopteri; order Batrachoidiformes; family Batrachoididae; genus Thalassophryne; species Thalassophryne amazonica. The sequence goes on along the minus strand of NC_047111.1, from coordinate 115,456,530 downwards.
TTTTTCAAAATTCTACACACAATACCCCATAATTACGATGTGAAAACATTTTTTTTACAGTTTTGCTAATTTACAACAACAACAACAAAAAACAACTAAGAAATCGCATGTACACAAGCATTCACAGCCTTTGCTATGTCATAATTGACATCAGTTACATCCTGTTTCCACTGATCATCCCTGAGATGTTTCTACAGCTTAATTAGAGTCCACCTCTGGAAAATTCAGTCGATTGGACATGATTTTGAAAGGCACACACCTGTCTACATATAATGCCCCACAGTTCACAGTGCAAGCCAGAGCACAAACCAAGCATGAAGTCAACGGAATTGTCTATAGACCTTCAAGACAGGATTGTCTAGAGGCACAAATCTGGGGAAGCAATCTAGCTGAGTGATTGAGGGAGAAGGGTCTTAGTCAGGGAGGTGACCATTAACCCGATGGTCACTATGTCAGAGCTCCAGCATTCCTCTGAGTAGAAAGGACAAACTTCCAGAAGGACAACCATCTCTGCAACAATCCACCAATCAGGCCTGTATGGTAGAGTGGCCAGACGGAAGCCAGTCCTTAGTAAAAGGCACATGGCAGCCCACCTGGAGTTTGCCAATAGGCAACTAAAGGACTCTCAGACCATGAGAAGCAAAATTCTCATGGTGGTGGCAGCATCATGCTGTGGGGATGTTTTTTCAGCAGCAGGAACTGGGAGACTAGTCAGGATTGAGGGAAAGATGAATGCAGCAATGTACAGAGACATCCTGGATGAAAACCTGCTCCAGAGCGCTCTTGACCTCAGACTGGGACGACGGTTCATCTTTCAGCAGGACAATGACCCTAAGCACACAGCCAAGATATCAAAGGAGTGGCTTCAGGACAACTCTGTGAATGTCCTTGAGTGGCCCAGCCAGAGCCCAGACCTGAATCTGATTGAACATCTCTGGAGAGATCTGAAAATGTCTTTGCACCGACGCTCCACATCCAACCTGATGGAGCTTGAGAGGTGCTGCAAAGAGGAATGAACAAAACTGCCCAAAGATAGGTGCACCAAGTTTGTGGCATCATAGTCAAGAAAACTTGAGGCTGTAATTGCTGCCAAAGCTGCACCAACAAAGTATTGAGCAAAGGGTGTGAATACTTATGCGCATTTATTTTTTATTTTTAATAAATTTGCCAAAAAAAAAACAAACTTCTTTCATTTTCATGTTATTACTACTGAAAAGAGCAGTAGTGTCCACTGGATAGTTCCTTACTATAAAATGCTACAGCTGGGTAATTCTATGGTAACAGAATCACAATTGGTGCAAATGTTTTTATGGTGAGCTCAAACATGGTCACATTTTGTTGTCATTGCAATTTCATTACTATAGAATGACCTAATATGCCAATTGGTATGATATCTATTCAAACACTTTTGCCTAACTCCATTTCATGCATCTTGTTACAACCCCAATTCCAATGAAGTTGGGATGTTGTGTAAAATGTAAATAAAAACAAAATACAATGATTTGCAAATCCTCTTCAACCTATATTCAATTGAATACACCACAAAGACAAGATATTTAATGTTCAAACTAATAAACTTTATTGTTTTTGTCCAAATATTTGCTCATTTTGAAATGGATGCCTGTAACACGTTTCAAAAAAGTTGGGATGGGCAACAAAAGACTGGGAAAGTTGATGAATGCTGAAAGAACACCTAACTGGAAACAGGTGAGTGTCATGATTGGAGCATCCCCGAAAGGCTCAGCTGTTCACAAGCAAAGATGGTGCAAGGATCACCACTTTGTGAACAACTGCATGAAAAAATAATTCAGCAGTTTAAGGACAATGTTTCTCAACGTTCAGTTACAAGGAATTTAGGGATTCCATCATCTACAGTCCATAATCAGAATATTCATAGAATCGGGAGAACTTCCTACACGTAAGCAGCAAGGCCAAAAAACAACATTGAATGCCCGTGACCTTTGATCCCTCAGATCCCTAAAAACCGACATTGTGTAAAGGATCTTACTGCGTGGGCTCAGGAACACTTCAGAAAACCATTGTCAGTAAACACAGTTTGTTGCTACATCTACAAGTGCAAGTTAAAACTCTACCATGTAAAGTGAAAGCCAAACATCAACCACATCCACAAACGCAGCCGCCTTCTCTGGGCCTGAGCTCATTTGAAATGGACAGACACAAAGTCGAAAAGTGTGCTGTGGTCTGATGAGTCCACATTTCAGATTGTTTTTGGAAATCATGGACATCGTGTCCTCTGGACAAAAGAGGAAAAAGACCATCCAGATTGTTACCAGCGCAAAGTTCAAAAGTCAGCATCTGTGATGGTATGGGGGTGTGTTAGTGCCCATGACATGGGCACTAACACACCCCCATACCATCACAGATGTGTAAGTTGCCCATGACATGGGCAACTTACACATCTGTGATGGCACCATCAATGTTGAAAGGTCCATCCAGGTTTTGGAGCAACACATGCTGCCATCCAAGCAACGTCTTTTTCAGGGACGTCCCTGCTTATTTCAGCAAGACAATGCCAAGACACATTCTGTATGTGTTACAACAGTGTGGCTTCATAGTAAAAGAGTGCGGGTACTAGACTGGCCTGCCTGCAGTCCAGACCTGTCACCTATTGAAAATGTGTGGCACATTATGAAGCGTAAAATACGACAACGGAGACCCCGGACTGTTGAACAACTGAAGTCGTACATCAAGCAAGAATGGAAAAGAATTCCACCTACAAAGCTTCAACAGTTAGTGTCCTCAGTTCCCAAACGCTTATTGAGTGTTGTTAGAAGGAAAGGTGATGTAACACAGTGGGAAACATACCACTGTCCCAACTTTTTAGAAACCTGTTGCAGGCATCCATTTCAAAATGAGCAAATATTTGCACAAAAATAATAAAGTTTATCAGTTTGAACATTAAATATCTTGTCTTTGTGGTGTATTCAATTGAATATAGGTTGAAGAGGATTTGCAAATCATTGTATTCTGTTTTTATTTACATTTTACACAACGTCCCAACTTATAAAAAGCAGTAATTTGACCTTGGCATATTGACTGTAAATGAAGGAAAATGACAGCACTTTTTGTTAAAAGTTACAAATATTCTACTTTTATCATGAAAAGTTGACTTTTTAAGTGGCCATCAGAGCCATTCCTTCCTGTTTAAATATAATGTGTCCAAAACTCTTTCAGCAAAGCCACTTTGCAAAACTCTTGTCCCTGTTGTTAACACAGAAAAATGCATCTGCATCCCCTGCTTCAGCTGTGTCATAAATCAGTACACTCACTCACTCACTCACTCACTCACTCACTCACGGGTCACGGGGGCTGGACCCTATCCCAGCAGTCATAGGGCGTGGGGGGGGGGCAACCTGGACAGGACACCAGTCTGTCACATGGCCACATAAAGACAAACAAACACATTCACACCTATGGACAATTTAAAGTTTCCAGTCCACCTAACCTGCATGTCTTTGGATGTGGGAGGAAACCGGAGCACCCACACAAACATGGGGAGAACATGCAAACTCCACACAGGACAGCCACAGGCAGTAACTGATCCCATGACCTTCTTGCTGTGAGGCAACACTTTTAACCACTAAGTCATCATGCTGCTTAAATCAGTACATTCATTCATATTTACAGCTGCAATATCAGCTGTCTTACAACACCCAAACACATTTACACATGAATGCAACCCAAGCAGCAACCTCTGGTGCTGGAAAATGAAGCCCACGCAGAAGTGTGAAATCTTGCTGTTCCTTGAATGGCCATTTGAGGCTGCCTCCAAAGATACGCCAGTCTCCATAGAAACCCTTTTTTTTTTTTTTTTAAATATCTAACTTTAAAACAGAAATAAACATGTTTACAGACTGGGGCAAAAAACAGTTTTGGTTTTCATAACTAGCTAGCCCCATTGATGACAACTGATAACTCATTGGTTTAAGCTATTTTGAGCTGAAAAGTTATAAATAATTAGAGGTCTTGTCAGTTTTGAGTGACAACTGGTGTGTCAAGTGCAGGACTCTGCGAATCTAAACTGCTAGCTGCTGTGGACTCAACCATGTTTGTCCTTTCTGAGCATTTTATTACAAATATCTGAGATAATATGGCTTCTTGTGCAGTTATCGTATTAATATATTATCTAAGAAGACTGCGCCAATATTTCTGTGGAGCTAATTTTTAGTATTGTTTAATTTGTGTTAGCTAACAGGTATAGCTGCCGTTCCTAAGGCAATACGCTGGTCAGAATTTTTAATGCCCACACCTAAGCAGTCTATTATGAAAACCACTGTCCAGTGTGCAAAAAAAATAAAACAAAATAAAATAAAAAAAACCCCCAAAAAACCACACACAAACAAAACAAAACAAAAACCAAACCAATAATGAAACAGTAGTAGTTCCGACACTGGGGGCATGTTCATTCAGAAAGCCTATGGGTTACATCACTGAGGGTTTGTCCAATATATAAACAGTCTATGTATTGAACATGTATTTACATACAGTACCGGGTTCAAGTACTGCAGTAAACAGAAACTCCCTTCCCCAACCAAAAAAACGAACTATCGAGTGTTGATCTCTGGGAGCACCTCATGTTTTCATTGCTACCATACACCTCATAAAATGTTTTCACTCAGATACCATTTGCAGTTGAAGGGAAGTAATCATCAGTGAATTCATCTGCTGAGATGATGAGATTCAACAAACACATGCAGACTGTTGGTCCTTTACGGCACGTACTTTCCACATTACTAATCAAACCCTTTGAGGGTAAATGTCTTGGATTTTAGCCTCCATACACATATTTGAAATGGCATTGGTGTACCCACCCTCTATCACGACTGGTAAACGGTTGTGGCAGGATGCAAATGCAGGACTCGGACTCAAGGATCTCTATGTAAAAGCAGTTTACATGGGCGAAAAACGGGATCTGGTACACAGGTAGGCAGTCCAACAATGCAAACAAAAGCAAGAACATCAGACAGGTGCGTGGTCGAGAGTACAAGCAAGGGATCGAAGAACATGGGTGGCAAGGAGGTCAAGAACAAGAAATAGAGGGCTGGAGAGAAGGCATAGAACACATCAATCTGGAGAGGAAACAGGGCAAAAAGAGGACCTTAAATGCACCCAAGTGATGAGGTGCAGATTGGGAGCAGGTGTGCGTGGAAAACGCCCACCACCAAGAAACAGGAGATACAAACAAGAGAGACAGGAACAGTAAAACCCAAGCAGGAAAAAACCCCAACAAGAGAATAAGTCTACAAAGAAAGAAACGTGGCAAAAGCATGAAAACAAAATCAGACAGAACCTCACATCCTGACACCCTCATTCTATAGTAAGAAATCACATGTACATAAGTATTCACAGCCTTTGCCATGAAGCCCAATATTGAGCTCAGGTGCATCCTGTTTCCACTGATCATCATTAAAATGTTTCTACAGCTTAATCAGAGTCCACCTGGGGTAAATTCAGTTGATTGGACATGATTTGGAAAGACACACACCTGTCTACATATAAGGTCCCACAGTTGACAGTCAGAGCACAAACCAAACATCAAGTCAAAGGAATTGTCTGTAGAGCTCCGAGACAGGATTGTCTTGAGGCACAAATTTGGGGAAGGATACAGATGTTGGCCAACATCATCTATAAATGGAAGATGTTCAGATCCATCAGGACTCTTCCTACAGCTGGACGCTCGTCTAAACTGAGCGACTGGGGGAGAAGGGCCTTAGTCAGGAAGGTGACCAAGAACCCAATGGTCACTCTGTCAGAGCTCCAGCATTCCTCTGTAAAAGGCACATGGCAGCCCACCTGGAGTTTGCCAACGGGCTTCTGAAGCACTCTCAGACCATGAGAAACAAAATTGTCTGGTCTGATGAAACAAAGCTTGAACTCTTTGGTATGAATGCCAGGTGTCATGTTTGGAGGAAACCAGGCACCATCCCTACAGTGAAACATGGTGGTGGCGGTATCATGCTTTCATTTTCTTAAAAAGAAGACTTGAAAGTTCAGCTGCAATTTGCCAGAAGGTGCATTTGAGATGCAAGCTTAAATTTGATGTTTTGGTAAAAGAAAATCCTCCTCCATACCACTTCATCATGAAGCTGTATAACTGGGGATAAAAAAATGCAAAACATGCACTGTGCACAATTTCTGCAGTCACAGCCACAGAAGCCTATAATGTCTTTTGGCTTGTCTGGGTGTCTTGGTGGCTTTCCTCACTCTTCTCCTTCTTGCACAGTCACTCAGTTTTTGAGAAGTGTCTACTCCACACAGATTTACCACAGAGTGCCAAACTGTTTGTATTTCTTTATTATTGGTGTAAATAAAGTCCAAGACATATTCAGTGACTTGGAAATGTTCATGTATCCATCCCCTGACTCGTCTGAAGAAAACTCGCAATAAAACTGATTATTTATAGGTATTATACCAAAGGATTAGGGTTACTTATGCAACCTATGATCTTGGCTTTCATATTTTTAATTAATTTATATCAAGTTATACAGATTTACTTTGAGTTTGACCTTAAAGAAGATCATTTTAGAAATTTTTATGTTGAAAAGCCTGATTTACATTTTCTATTTGAAATGGCATAAATAAATTAAAATGTGTGAAATATCAAGGGGCCTAATATTTTTCGAGGGAACTGTAGCAACAATAAACAATCTCCTTTGAGGGTTTACAATCTACAAGGGGAAGCCAAAGTACTATCCAATTAATTATCAGTCTCTGTGTAAATAATTTGAGGATTTAATAGGCCAAAGCACCTGTGCTGCTTTGCCAGATAAAAACCATGTCGAGACCAAAATGTTCACCGAGACCATCCAGTTCAAACAGAGGTAATGAACCTAAAAACTGATCCAATTCCGCTAATGGCTTTGACTGACCCTGGGCAGAATGTGTTATTGCTTGTTTAATGGCATATTCCAAACCCTGCACTGGGATTTTATTTTCAGATCAGGTTCTGAGTGAATCATTAAGGTTGATGGGGACACACAGAGGAGGAGGAGGCTGTAAAAGTTAAAAGGCCTGAGGCAGATGGCTATCAGTCTTCCATTGCAAGCTCATGCATACTAAATATTCACGCAGCTCTTGGTGAGGCATCTGAAGAATATGGCTGTGACAAGATCACCCTGTTAAGGCCGCGGTGTTCCTGTGAGCAGAACAGATCACAATCAAAACACGACTGACTTTGAACAGCAGACAGCAGTGACACAGAACTGACACAGTGCAGGATGAAGCTGTTGGAATTTGGCTGGTTCACTCAAGATGCACATCTTCTTCTCGGATTCTTTGCCTCCTCAGTTAATATCTCAATATGTTTTTTTTGTGTGTGTTTGGTTCTCTACAGCACTGTGGCCTGCTCCAGCTGTAACTCACTGACAGATGATTGTGGAGGTCAGGTCACCACACTATAGAACCTCCTGGGGTAATGGATGGCAACCACCCAGGTAGACAACTAGCCACCAGCCATTTACCAGCTGGAGCCAGGTGAAACGTGGGCATCCCCTTGGTCTTCTCCAGCACTAGTCCTCAACACTGATACACCTGTGTGCTGGCTCATGCCCAGAGAAATGTAGTCAAAAACATCATGTCTGGCGTTCCCTCACAATGTAAATAATATGCCTCCAATGAGTTTTCCCAAGTGATTCCTCACATTTGACACTGTCATTGCAGAAATGCCCAAAGAATCTCTGGAGAGACCTAGTATCAAACATATCCAGTCATCACCTCTGGTCATTGGTTAGTGTCTAAATCTCACAATCATACACTGGGCTGTGGACGTCAAGACATGAATTAGCGACAAATTTGCACTTGTTATCTCAGTAAAGTGGTACAAACAATGTGTCAGCAAATGCTGTCCGAATGTCAGCTATATTTTACACGGACCCATACCAAAGATGTCTGCATACATATCATGGGAGTGCTGCCCGATTGCCGTGTGGCACTCTCATGGATGTCTAAGGCCACTAGTGGCTGAAATGATGCCCCAAATGTTCAGCTGGTATTGTTCTGTTATTATGTAAATAGATGCTGTGGAAATTCCCTCAACTGTACCCAGTAAGCAACAGCCCTGTAAATAATAATAAAATCAAATAAATAATAAAATAATAATAAATAAATAATAATAACGCCTAGCTCCACAGAGGAGAAAGAAAATACAACAGGAAGAAAACTGAACACGGCATTCATGCACATGTTGAATGATTTCTCGTAGGATGAAGTATGTAATGTCCAGTGGTCCACTTCATCAAAGAGCTCCTGGCTGCATGCTATCGTCATGCATGACTCAGCTGCTGGTTGAAATATGCAATGTCCACCGGGGAAGTCCTCCTGGTTGAATTTCACCATCACACACAGATCACGCTCAACGTCCTCCTGTGGACAGATGTCCTCCTTGGCAGTTGAGCCACAGTTGCTGGACTCCCTCAGCTGATTCCAAAAGCTCTGTCTCTCTCCAATCATCTCCGCTATTTTTGCGTGCTCCTAGAGCAGCTCATCTGTTGTCAACACCTCACAAAGTTCTTTCACGATTCTGACACCTTATGATTTGCTGGGACTGCATTCAGGGGGCTTCCTGCAATAGCTCTGGTAGTGTGTGGAACTGGATTTTGCAAGCATTTTCTGAATTTCCAAGATGTTTTTTTTAGTTGTTTGCATTGACAAAAGGAATTACTGAACTATAATTTACCTGGAATTAAAGAACAGCACAAGGGATACCCCCCCCCCCCCCGCCACCCTCCCCATGGCCTCAAAAAGATGAAAATAAATAATAACTGCCCGATAACAGAGCTCCAGACCAGAACCAAGCCTTGCTTAAACATACAAAGATGTACAGTTTGCTAACATGACTCCCACCTTAGGGAACTATTTGCATAAGAATCTCTCACTATTTTCCTGGGTTATCACCTGGAGCATCAGCACAGCACCTCATACCTAATATATTCACATGCAGGCACCGTCTGCACTGTCTCTGGGGAGAGACGATGGGGCCACTGCACTCACCTGCTTGCCTCCCCAGAATCACATTAAAGCACTCAGAGTTTAAATCTTCTTCCAGGAGATCACTCAGAGCTCCCTGTCTGTGCCTGTGAAGCCTCACACAGATCCCGGTGCCGCCAGGCTTTCCCCACAAGACAGCCTGCCAGCTGACAGTGCACAGACTCCTGGAAAAACAAACAAACAAAAAAAAACTCGAGAAAAAGAGAGACTGAGGCAGACAGATGAAGAAACATGTACCTGTCAGAGTAAATAAATCATCACTGGTTGAAAGAGAAAGTAAGGAGCCCATTTTACAAAACACATTGGATATTGTATCTGTTAGCTGTTTGAACTGAGCTGTTTGAGTTCTTTGAATTAACAGTCTTTTTCAAGACTTTTTTACTTTTTTACTTTTTTTTACTTTTTCACCGTGCTCCAACGCCTAAAGAAGACCTCTAACGGTCGAAGCATCGCGACGGAGCACTTTTATCAGCTAACCTTCATCAGCGTTGGCAAGCTAACTAGCTTGCTAACGCTTTCGTTTTTATTTTTATTTTATTTTTTAGCACTGTTGTCGTGCTGCTCCACAGCCTGCCTAGTGGATTTTTATTTTATTTTAGCACTGTTGTGTGTTACCTGTGCTGCTCCACAGCCTGTCCAGTGGATTTTTATTTTATTTTAGCGCTGTTGTCGTGCGTTACCTGTGCTGCTCCACAGCCTGCCTAGTGGATTTTTATTTTATTTTAGCGCTGTTGTCGTGCGTTACCTGTGCTGCTCCACAGCCTGCCTAGTGGATTTTTATTTTATTTTAGCGCTGTTGTCGTGCGTTACCTGTGCTGCTCCACAGCCTGCCTAGTGGATTTTTATTTTATTTTTTAGCACTGTTGTCGTGCGTTACCTGTGCTGCTCCACAGCCTGTCCAGTGGATTTTTATTTTATTTTTTAGCGCTGTTGTCGTGCGTTACCTGTGCTGCTCCACAGCCTGTCCAGTGGATTTTTATTTTATTTTAGCACTGTTGTCGTGCGTTACCTGTGCTGCTCCACAGCCTGCCTAGTGGATTTTTATTTTATTTTAGCGCTGTTGTCGTGCGTTACCTGTGCTGCTCCACAGCCTGCCTAGTGGATTTTTATTTTATTTTAGCGCTGTTGTCGTGCGTTACCTGTGCTGCTCCACAGCCTGCCTAGTGGATTTTTATTTTATTTTAGCGCTGTTGTCGTGCGTTACCTGTGCTGCTCCACAGCCTGTCTAGTGGATTTTTATTTTATTTTAGCACTGTTGTGTGTTACCTGTGCTGCTCCACAGCCTGCCTAGTGGATTTTTATTTTATTTTAGCGCTGTTGTCGTGCGTTACCTGTGCTGCTCCACAGCCTGCCTAGTGGATTTTTATTTTATTTTAGCGCTGTTGTCGTGCGTTACCTGTGCTGCTCCACAGCCTGCCTAGTGGATTTTTATTTTATTTTAGCGCTGTTGTCGTGCGTTACCTGTGCTGCTCCACAGCCTGCCTAGTGGATTTTTATTTTATTTTAGCGCTGTTGTCGTGCGTTACCTGTGCTGCTCCACAGCCTGTCTAGTGGATTTTATTTTATTTTAGCACTGTTGTGTGTTACCTGTGCTGCTCCACAGCCTGCCTAGTGGATTTTTATTTTATTTTAGCGCTGTTGTCGTGCGTTACCTGTGCTGCTCCACAGCCTGTCCAGTGGATTTTGATTTTATTTTAGCACTGTTGTCGTGCTGCTCCACAGCCTGCCTAGTGGATTTTTATTTTATTTTAGCACTGTTGTGTGTTACCTGTGCTGCTCCACAGCCTGCCTAGTGGATTTTTATTTTATTTTAGCGCTGTTGTCGTGCGTTACCTGTGCTGCTCCACAGCCTGTCCAGTGGATTTTTATTTTATTTTAGCACTGTTGTGTGTTACCTGTGCTGCTCCACAGTCTGTCCAGTGGATTTTTATTTTATTTTAGCACTGTTGTCGTGTGTTACCTGTGCTGCTCCACAGCCTGTTCAGTGGATTTTTATTTTATTTTTTAGCACTGTTGTCGTGTGTTACCTGTGCTGCTCTACAGCCTGTTCAGTGGATTTTTATTTTATTTTTTAGCACTGTTGTCGTGCGTTACCTGTGCTGCTCCACAGCCTGTCCAGTGGATTTTTATTTTATTTTAGCACTGTTGTGTGTTACCTGTGCTGCTCCACAGCCTGCCTAGTGGATTTTTATTTTATTTTAGCGCTGTTGTCGTGCGTTACCTGTGCTGCTCCACAGTCTGTCCAGTGGATTTTTATTTTATTTTAGCACTGTTGTCGTGTGTTACCTGTGCTGCTCCACAGCCTGTTCAGTGGATTTTTATTTTATTTTTTAGCACTGTTGTCGTGTGTTACCTGTGCTGCTCTACAGCCTGTTCAGTGGATTTTTATTTTATTTTTTAGCACTGTTGTCGTGTGTTACCTGTGCTGCTCCACAGCCTGTCCAGTGGATTTTTATTTTATTTTAGCACTGTTGTCGTGCGTTACCTGTGCTGCTCCACAACCTGTCCAGTGGATTTTTATTTTATTTTTTAGCGCTGTTGTCGTGCGTTACCTGTGCTGCTCCACAGCCTGCCTAGTGGATTTTTATTTTATTTTAGCGCTGTTGTCGTGCGTTACCTGTGCTGCTCCACAGCCTGCCTAGTGGATTTTTATTTTATTTTAGCGCTGTTGTCGTGCGTTACCTGTGCTGCTCCACAGCCTGCCTAGTGGATTTTTATTTTATTTTAGCGCTGTTGTCGTGCGTTACCTGTGCTGCTCCACAGCCTGCCTAGTGGATTTTTATTTTATTTTAGCACTGTTGTCGTGCGTTACCTGTGCTGCTCCACAGCCTGTCTAGTGGATTTTTATTTTATTTTAGCACTGTTGTGTGTTACCTGTGCTGCTCCACAGCCTGCCTAGTGGATTTTTATTTATTTTAGCGCTGTTGTCGTGCGTTACCTGTGCTGCTCCACAGCCTGTCCAGTGGATTTTGATTTTATTTTAGCACTGTTGTCGTGCTGCTCCACAGCCTGCCTAGTGGATTTTTATTTTATTTTAGCACTGTTGTGTGTTACCTGTGCTGCTCCACAGCCTGCCTAGTGGATTTTTATTTTATTTTAGCACTGTTGTCGTGCGTTACCTGTGCTGCTCCACAGCCTGTCCAGTGGATTTTTATTTTATTTTTTAGCGCTGTTGTCGTGCGTTACCTGTGCTGCTCCACAGCCTGTCCAGTGGATTTTTATTTTATTTTAGCACTGTTGTCGTGCGTTACCTGTGCTGCTCCACAGCCTGTCCAGTGGATTTTTATTTTATTTTTTAGCGCTGTTGTCGTGCGTTACCTGTGCTGCTCCACAGCCTGCCTAGTGGATTTTTATTTTATTTTAGCGCTGTTGTCGTGCGTTACCTGTGCTGCTCCACAGCCTGCCTAGTGGATTTTTATTTTATTTTAGCGCTGTTGTCGTGCGTTACCTGTGCTGCTCCACAGCCTGCCTAGTGGATTTTTATTTTATTTTAGCGCTGTTGTCGTGCGTTACCTGTGCTGCTCCACAGCCTGCCTAGTGGATTTTTATTTTATTTTAGCACTGTTGTCGTGCGTTACCTGTGCTGCTCCACAGCCTGTCTAGTGGATTTTTATTTTATTTTAGCACTGTTGTGTGTTACCTGTGCTGCTCCACAGCCTGCCTAGTGGATTTTTATTTTGTTTTAGCACTGTTGTCGTGCGTTACCTGTGCTGCTCCACAGCCTGTCCAGTGGATTTTTATTTTATTTTAGCACTGTTGTCGTGCGTTACCTGTGCTGCTCCACAGCCTGTCCAGTGGATTTTTATTTTATTTTTTAGCGCTGTTGTCGTGCGTTACCTGTGCTGCTCCACAGCCTGCCTAGTGGATTTTTATTTTATTTTAGCGCTGTTGTCGTGCGTTACCTGTGCTGCTCCACAGCCTGCCTAGTGGATTTTTATTTTATTTTAGCGCTGTTGTCGTGCGTTACCTGTGCTGCTCCACAGCCTGCCTAGTGGATTTTTATTTTATTTTAGCGCTGTTGTCGTGCGTTACCTGTGCTGCTCCACAGCCTGCCTAGTGGATTTTATTTTATTTTAGCACTGTTGTCGTGCGTTACCTGTGCTGCTCCACAGCCTGTCTAGTGGATTTTTATTTTATTTTAGCACTGTTGTGTGTTACCTGTGCTGCTCCACAGCCTGCCTAGTGGATTTTTATTTTATTTTAGCGCTGTTGTCGTGCGTTACCTGTGCTGCTCCACAGCCTGTCCAGTGGATTTTGATTTTATTTTAGCACTGTTGTCGTGCTGCTCCACAGCCTGCCTAGTGGATTTTTATTTTATTTTAGCACTGTTGTGTGTTACCTGTGCTGCTCCACAGCCTGCCTAGTGGATTTTTATTTTATTTTAGCGCTGTTGTCGTGCGTTACCTGTGCTGCTCCACAGCCTGTCCAGTGGATTTTGATTTTATTTTAGCACTGTTGTCGTGCTGCTCCACAGCCTGCCTAGTGGATTTTTATTTTATTTTAGCACTGTTGTGTGTTACCTGTGCTGCTCCACAGCCTGCCTAGTGGATTTTTATTTTATTTTAGCGCTGTTGTCGTGCGTTACCTGTGCTGCTCCACAGCCTGTCCAGTGGATTTTGATTTTATTTTAGCACTGTTGTCGTGCTGCTCCACAGCCTGCCTAGTGGATTTTTATTTTATTTTAGCACTGTTGTGTGTTACCTGTGCTGCTCCACAGCCTGCCTAGTGGATTTTTATTTTATTTTAGCGCTGTTGTCGTGCGTTACCTGTGCTGCTCCACAGTCTGTCCAGTGGATTTTTATTTATTTTAGCACTGTTGTCGTGTGTTACCTGTGCTGCTCCACAGCCTGTTCAGTGGATTTTTATTTTATTTTTTAGCACTGTTGTCGTGTGTTACCTGTGCTGCTCTACAGCCTGTTCAGTGGATTTTTATTTTATTTTTTAGCACTGTTGTCGTGCGTTACCTGTGCTGCTCCACAGCCTGTCCAGTGGATTTTGATTTTGATTTTATTTTTTTTAGCACTGTTGTCGTGCGTTACCTGTGCTGCTCCACAGCCTGTCTAGTGGATTTTTATTTTATTTTTTACCACTGTTGTCGTGTGTTACCTGTGCTGTTCCACAGCCTGTCCAGTGGATTTTTATTTTATTTTTTACCACTGTTGTCGTGTGTTACCTGTGCTGCTCCACAGCCTGTCCAGTGGATTTTTATTTTATTTTTTACCACTGTTGTCGTGCGTTACCTGTGCTGCTCCACAGCCTGTTTAGTGGTTTTTTGTTTTGTTTTGGCACCGTTGTCATGCGTTACCTGTGCTGCTCCACAGCCTGTCCAGTGGATTTTGATTTTTATTTTATTTTATTTTATTTATTTTTTTTTAGCACTGTTGTCGTGCGTTACCTGTGCTGCTCCACAGCCTGTCCAGTGGATTTTTATTTAGCACTGTTGTCGTGCGTTACCTGTGCTGCTCCACAGCCTGTCCAGTGGATTTTTATTTAGCACTGTTGTCGTGTGTTACCTGTGCTGCTCCACAGCCTGTCCAGTGGATTTCTATTTTATTTTTTACCACTGTTGTCGTGTGTTACCTGTGCTGCTCCACAGCCTGTCCAGTGGATTTTTATTTTATTTTTTACCACTGTTGTCGTGCGTTACCTGTGCTGCTCCACAGCCTGTTAGTGGTTTTTTGTTTTGTTTTGGCACCGTTGTCATGCGTTACCTGTGCTGCTCCACAGCCTGTCCAGTGGATTTTGATTTTTATTTTATTTTATTTTATTTATTTTTTTTTAGCACTGTTGTCGTGCGTTACCTGTGCTGCTCCACAGCCTGTCCAGTGGATTTTTATTTAGCACTGTTGTCGTGCGTTACCTGTGCTGCTCCACAGCCTGTCTAGTGGATTTTTATTTTGTTTTAGCACTGTTGTCGTGCGTTGCCTGTGCTGCTCCACAGCCTGTCCAGTGGATTTTTATTTTTATTTTATTTTATTTTTTAGCACTGTTGTCGTGCGTTACCTGTGCTGCTCCACAGCCTGTCTAGTGTCGGATTCCCTGTTTGGGAATCCGCTAGCTTAGCGTAGCTACTAGCTCTTAGCCGTTTTAGCATGGCGGCTTCTCCTGTCTCTCCCGTACTTTTCTGCTCTGGGTGTGAAATGTTTAGTTATTCCTCGGCCTCTTTTAGCAGTAACGGTACTTGTAGTAAGTGCAGCTTATTCGTAACTTTGGAGGCCAGGCTGGGCGAATTGGAGGCTCAGCTCCGCACCGTGGAAAATTCTACAGCTAGCCAGGCCCCTGTAGTCGGTGCGGACCAAGGTAGCTTAGCCGCCGTTAGTTCCCCCCTGGCAGACCCCGTGCAGTCGGGAAGGCAGGCTGACTGGGTGACTGTGAGGAGGAAGCGTAGCCCTAAACAGAAGCCCCGTGTACACCGTCAACCCGTTCACATCTCTAACCGTTTTTCCCCACTCGACGATACACTCGCCGAGGATCAAACTCTGGTTATTGGCGACTCTGTTTTGAGAAATGTGAAGTTAGCGACACCAGCAACCATTGTCAATTGTCTTCCGGGGGCCAGAGCAGGCGACATCGAAGGACATTTGAAATTGCTGGCTAAGGCTAAGCGTAAATTTGGTAAGATTGTAATTCACGTCGGCAGTAATGACACTCGGTTACGCCAATCGGAGGTCACTAAAATTAACATTGAATCGGTGTGTAACTTTGCAAAAACAATGTCGGACTCTGTTGTTTTCTCTGGGCCCCTCCCCAATCAGACCGGGAGTGACATGTTTAGCCGCATGTTCTCCTTGAATTGCTGGCTGTCTGAGTGGTGTCCAAAAAATGAGGTGGGCTTCATTGATAATTGGCAAAGCTTCTGGGGAAAACCTGGTCTTGTTAGGAGAGACGGCATCCATCCCACTTTAGAGGGAGCAGCTCTCATTTCTAGAAATCTGGCCAATTTTTTGGGATCCTCCAAACTGTGACTGTCTAGCGTTGGGACCAGGAAGCAGAGTTGTAGTCTTACACACCTCTCTGCAGCTTCTCTCCCCCTGCCATCCCCTTATTACCCCATCCCCGTAGAGACGGTGCCTGCTCCCAGACTACCAATAACTAGCAAAAATCTATTTAAGCATAAAAATTCAAAAAGAAAAAATAATATAGCACCTTCAATTGCACCACAGACTAAAACAGTTAAATGTGGTCTATTAAACATTAGGTCTCTTTCTTCTAAGTCCCTGTTGGTAAATGATATAATAATTGATCAACGTATTGATTTATTCTGCCTAACAGAAACTTGGTTACAGCAGGATGAATATGTTAGTTTAAATGAGTCAACACCCCCGAGTCACACTAACTGTCAGAATGCTCGTAGCACGGGCCGGGGCGGAGGATTAGCAGCAATCTTCCATTCCAGCTTATTAATTAATCAAAAACCTAGACAGAGCTTTAATTCATTTGAAAGCTTGTCTCTTAGTCTTGTCCATCCAAATTGGAAGTCCCAAAAACCAGTTTTATTTGTTATTATCTATCGTCCACCTGGTCGTTACTGTGAGTTTCTCTGTGAATTTTCAGACCTTTTGTCTGACTTAGTGCTTAGCTCAGATAAGATAATTATAGTGGGCGATTTTAACATCCACACAGATGCTGAGAATGACAGCCTCAACACTGCATTTAATCTATTATTAGACTCTATCGGCTTTGCTCAAAAAGTAAATGAGTCCACCCACCACTTTAATCATATTTTAGATCTTGTTCTGACTTATGGTATGGAAATAGAAGACTTAACAGTATTCCCTGAAAACTCCCTTTTGTCTGATCATTTTTTAATAACATTTACATTTACCCTGATGGACTACCCTGCAGTGGGGAATAAGTTTCATTACACTAGAAGTCTTTCAGAAAGCGCTGTAACTAGGTTTAAGGATATGATTCCTTCTTTATGTTCT
Source organism: Thalassophryne amazonica (assembly GCF_902500255.1). Lineage (NCBI taxonomy): Eukaryota > Metazoa > Chordata > Actinopteri > Batrachoidiformes > Batrachoididae > Thalassophryne > Thalassophryne amazonica. The sequence goes on along the minus strand of NC_047111.1, from coordinate 115,439,596 downwards.
CTAATGTCATATACCAACACAGAGCAGAGTAGCTACCTAAACTCTGTAAGGGAGTTAGAGTATCTTGTCAATAGTTTTACATCCTTATTGAAGACAACTTTGGATGCTGTAGCTCCTCTGAAAAAGAGAGCTTTAAATCAGAAGTGTCTGACTCCGTGGTATAACTCACAAACTCGTAGCTTAAAGCAGATAACCCGTAAGTTGGAGAGGAAATGGCGTCTCACTAATTTAGAAGATCTTCACTTAGCCTGGAAAAAGAGTTTGTTGCTCTATAAGAAAGCCCTTCGTGAAGCTAGGACATCTTTCTACTCATCACTAATTGAAGAAAATAAGAACAACCCCAGGTTTCTTTTCAGCACTGTAGCCAGGCTGACAAAGAGTCAGAGCTCTATTGAGCTGAGTATTCCATTAACTTTAACTAGTAATGACTTCATGACTTTCTTTGCTAACAAAATTTTGACTATTAGAGAAAAAATTACTCATAACCATCCCAAAGATGTATCGTTATCTTTGGCTGCTTTCAGTGATGCCGGTATGTGGTTAGACTCTTTCTCTCCGATTGTTCTGTCTGAGTTATTTTCATTAGTTACTTCATCCAAACCATCAACATGCTTATTAGACCCCATTCCTGCCAGGCTGCTCAAGGAAGTCCTACCATTATTTAATGCTTCAATCTTAAATATGATCAATCTATCTTTGTTAGTTGGTTATGTACCACAGGCCTTTAAGGTGGCAGTAATTAAACCATTACTTAAAAAGCCATCACTTGACCCAGCTATCTTAGCTAATTATAGGCCAATCTCCAACCTTCCTTTTCTCTCAAAGATTCTTGAGAGGGTAGTTGTAAAACAGCTAACTGATCACCTGCAGAGGAATGGTCTATTTGAAGAGTTTCAGTCAGGTTTTAGAATTCATCATAGTACAGAAACAGCATTAGTGAAGGTTACAAATGATCTTCTTATGGCTTCGGACAGTGGACTTATCTCTGTGCTTGTTCTGTTGGACCTCAGTGCTGCTTTTGATACTGTTGACCATAAAATTTTATTACAGAGATTAGAGCATGTCATAGGTATTAAAGGCATTGCGCTGCGGTGGTTTGAATCATATTTGTCTAATAGATTACAGTTTGTTCATGTAAATGGGGAATCTTCTTCACAGACTAAAGTTAATTATGGAGTTCCACAAGGTTCTGTGCTAGGACCAATTTTATTCACTTTATACATGCTTCCCTTAGGCAGTATTATTAGACGGTATTGCTTAAATTTTCATTGTTACGCAGATGATACCCAGCTTTATCTATCCATGAAGCCAGAGGATACACACCAATTAGCTAAACTGCAGGATTGTCTTACAGACATAAAGACATGGATGACCTCTAATTTCCTGCTTTTAAACTCAGATAAAACTGAAGTTATTGTACTTGGCCCCACAAATCTTAGAAGCATGGTGTCTAACCAGATCGTTACTCTGGATGGCATTTTGCATTTGCATTTACGCAATATCTCTAAAATCAGAAAGGTCTTGTCTCAGAGTGATGCTGAAAAACTAATTCATGCATTTATTTCCTCTAGGCTGGACTATTGTAATTCATTATTATCAGATTGTCCTAAAAGTTCCCTAAAAAGCCTTCAGTTGGTTCAGAATGCTGCAGCTAGAGTACTGACGGGGACTAGCAGGAGAGAGCATATCTCACCCGTGTTGGCCTCCCTTCATTGGCTTCCTGTTAATGCTAGAATAGAATTTAAAATTCTTCTTCTTACTTATAAGGTTTTGAATAATCAGGTCCCATCTTATCTTAGGGACATTGTAGTACTATATCACCCCAATAGAGCGCTTCGCTCTCAGACTGCAGGCTTACTTGTAGTTCCTAGGGTTTGTAAGAGTAGAATGGGAGGCAGAGCCTTCAGCTTTCAGGCTCCTCTCCTGTGGAACCAGCTCCCAATTCAGATCAGGGAGACAGATACCCTCTCTACTTTTAAGATTAGGCTTAAAACTTTCCTTTTCGCTAAGGCTTATAGTTAGGGCTGGATCGGGTGACCCTGGACCATCCCTTGGTTATGTTGCTTTAGACGTAGACTGTGGGGGGGTTCCCATGATGCACTGTTTCTTTCTCTTTTTGCTCCGTATGCATCACTCTGCATTTAATCATTAGTGATCGATCTCTTTTTCCTGGTTCTTTCCCTCAGCCCCAACCAGTCTCAGCAGAAGACTGCCCCTCCCTGAGCCTGGTTCTGCTGGAGGTTTCTTCCTGTTAAAAGGGAGTTTTTCCTTCCCACTGTGGCCAAGTGCTTGCTCATAGGGGGTCGTTTTGACCGTTGGGGTTTTTCATGATTGTTGTATGGCCTTGCCTTGCAATGTGGAGCGCCTTGGGGCAACTGTTTGTTGTGATTTGGCGCTATATAAGAAACAAGTTGATTGATTGATTGATTTTACATCTCTTAACATCTTGATGAGGATAAGCAAGTGTGTTAGGAAAAATACTGCATGCAAAAAAATGCTTTATGTTGTATTTCACTTTTTGCACTGAGGTGTGTTGAGATCGTGTTGTTAATCGAAATAAAAACCCAGCTCTTCTCTGTGTGTTTGCATTCTGCATGTTCTGCCAGACTGACAGACAACTGAGCTGAGGATCATTTAAAATCACAGGCTGACGAACACAAATGATGGAATTGACAATAGAGAGGCGTGTCTAACAGACTGCCAAACTCTACAGATTAACATTTATTATTAACACATCCCCTCCACTACAAACAGAGCCGCATCCGAACATATCTGCCACTGGTGCCATTCTGTGTTTGAACAGAAACTTAAAATTACATTTGTAGATGTAATGTGTAGGAAAGAGAGAGCATGATACTAACAGGTAAGCTATTCAACACATTAAAAACCATTTACATGACAAAGTGCAGAGAAGGTTTGGCTCTGCGCTGCCTGGGAGATGATATATTGTCTGCAGCTGCGGCGGGCTGAACCCATGCTCACAGGACTGTCGTTCGTCTAAGCAGGTGCTATTTAGGCTCATGGGAGATGGTCGGAGACAAACATCACAACCGCCACAGCTTGGGACGGAACACTTTCCAGACATACCGAGAGGCAGTCTAATGACCTGGTCACATGGCATACGACGATTCCTGAATGAAAGGAAAAAGTAAAAAAGTCACAAATCATTGAGAAAAGGTGGACGAATGACTTTTCACAAAAGGAATGAAAGATATCAATCTGTCAATCCTTTCTGTGTCTGGGCTGGGTGAGGTTTCCTGTTTTGAGTCAAATTAAGCCGCAGGCTCCACTCCTGGTGGTGCCCTTCCGTCAATTCCTTTAAGTTTCAGCTTTGCAACCATACTACCCCTGGAACCCAAACCGAAACAAAACCGAAGCTAATGTTGATCTCCATGCTTTAAACAAAATGCACCAGGAGCTACTGCTGGAGCAGTGTGTGTCTGCATCCTGCACTGCATTTCAGGACTTGGCACTGGGACGGAGCTCCGTAGCACCTGAGTCCTGGAGAAGCTGCAAACAGAAGCGCGCGATCTGACCCACTGTGGAGATCTGTGCACACATAGGTTGATCCACCTGCTCTGGTTGCATCCAGACCAACAGAGTGATCCTCTCCTTCATCATAAGAATCCTCACTGTCTGGTTCAGACAGACGACACACTGTCTGGCTCCAGTTTAAAAAAAATGCTGGTGTTCCGTGGTGCGTGCTGTGGTGGTGCATGGTAGTGTCCTCAGTTCCCAAACACTTATTGAGTGTTGTTAGAAGGAAAGGTGATGTAACACAGTGGTAAACATTCCACTGTCCCAGCTTTTTTGAAACGTGTTGCAGGCATTCATTTCAAAATGAACAAATATTTGCACAAAAAGAATAAAGTTTATCAGTTTGAACATTAAATATCTTGTCTTTGTGGTGTATTCAATTGAATATAGGTTGAAGAGGATTTGCCAATCATTGTTTTCTGTTTGGGCAACACAATGGCTTAGTGGTTAGCACTGTTGCCTCACAGCAAGAAGGTCGTGGGTTCAATTCCCATGGCCTTTCTGTGTGGAGTTTGCATGTTCTCCCTGTGTTTGCGTGGGTTTCCTCCGGGTGCTCCGGTTTCCTCCCACATCCAAAGACATGCGGGTTAGGTGGATTGAAATCTTTAAATTGTCCGTAGGTGTGTGTGTGGGTGTGTCTGTGTTTGTTTGTCTGTTTGTGGCCCTGTGACAGACTGGCATCCTGTCCTGGGTGTACCTCGCCTTGCGCTCTATGGCTACTGGGATAGGCTCCAGTCCCCAGTGACCCTTAATTGGACTAAGCGGAAGAAGATGAATGAATGTATTCTGTTTTTATTTACATGTTACACAATGCCCCAACTTCATTGGAATTGGGGTTGTAATCATCTGAATCATCTACCTGTTGCCACATGTACACCACATGTCCTACACTCATATTGTTATATTTAATAAAAAATAATAAGTACACGCAAGAGGCGGTTGCTGCCGCTGCGTTCAAGTCCCGTCGGAAATGACTTTTTTGTTGTTTCAAATTCAGCAGTTGCTTGTGCCAGGAGCATGGTTTTCATTTTATTTTTGGTAAAATAATTCATCGTATTCACACAAAAGATTAATTCTGGCCTATATAAGGTGCCTGAGCCCAGTGAAGCTGACCCCCCACCCAGATAAAAAAAATTCAAGCAAACAGGCTGTTTACCCTTTCATTTCTGACAGTGCATGAACGCAGTGGCAGCACCAGCGCTCACAAACCGTTTTCTGCACTGTATGAAAACATTCAGCTGGTCGAACGAAGTCAAACTAAATGCTAATGTTACAAAAACTAAGTAAATGATAAGAAACCATCAAGAATAACAGCAAAATGAAATACAGACAAATTGAGGATTTTGGCAGCATTCGTTCAAAATTTTCAGCAGTTTAAAAATCCTGATGAAGCGCCAGCTGCAGGAACGAAGCTGCACAAAGGTTAAACGATGTCAACAAAAATCAACAAAAGTCCAGATTTCTTGTTTTGTTTGGGCTTCGTTGCCCTTCGTTAAGTGCCGGGTGACCGGGCCATTACAGAGTGGCTCGACTCTACTGGAGATATGAGGATTTGATCTGATATAAAGAATAACTGAACTACGATGGAAAGACAGGAACCAGTTAGGGAAATGAAGAACTGATGTGCTCTGGTGGGCAGAGAAAGAATGAATGTGATGGAGAGTTAAAAAAAAAAAGGACTGCGCTTGAAAAGACAGGCTGATCTACTGAGAGAGTCGTCGCTACCGAGAGAAGGAACCAGTAAGACTGAGAGGAAAAAGAGAGCAGGAGCTGCTGGCTGGACAGTGTGAGTTTAATTTAACTTGTTAATAAACACAGTCATGTTTGTATTTAACATGGTGTCCATTTTCACCTGTGACCCATCCTATGATTTCACTAGTTGACCAGTTAAAGGACAAGTATTACATTGTTTGGATGTGACACAGTGCAGTTCTATACTGTACATTTCCATTCTGTCAGCGTCACAGTCTATTTTCAGGACTGGATAGGTGTTGTGTGTTGGGGTGTGTGGCTGGAGGTTTTGGTGTTCTTTTCTTTTCTTTGCTCCTCAGGTGGCATGGAAACTGATTTGTCTGTGGAGAAGGTGCTGGCTGAAGAATCCTCACCCTCATCAACATCATGTGAAGCACCTGTGACTGGTGCTCACATGCAACCTTAAAGACTTTCAGCTGAAGCAGATAATTGGATGGCGTTCTGCATTTAAGTCATGTGTGATTCAAGCAGAACTGCCGGGAACTCGACCTTGTGATGTTCGTTTGTGAGACACTGAGGACCGCACCTGGGTTTGACACATTGAGCCCGTGACGCAAGGAAGGGTGAGGACACATGCTGTCAGCACACATTAAAGGTAATTAAGTATTTGACTAATTGTTGATAGTAACTTGGTGTTTTGTTACATAGTATACTTGAATTGTGATGAGAATTGTGCAGCTTGCTTCTCACTGCTGTGGCGTGCAGGATAAGTGATCCTCCACTTGTTGTGAGAAGCTGCTCATTTGCATAAAGATAAAAAGTACAGACCTGAATGTGTTGCTGATAGCGTGTCTTTTGAAAGATATTGTTGTAACTGCTGACTTACCTCACATCTTCTTTGCTTCACAGAGAGTCAGTTTGTCGTGTCCACCTGGGGGGTGTTTGTCTGGTGGTAGTGGGTCCAGGAGCGCCGGACTTCTCTCCTTGCGGGCGCTGGAGAGCGTGCCAGCAGTCACTCCTCCAGAAGGACGTTGGTTTTGGTTTTGTACATTTTATTTAGGCACAGGTGAAAAATAAATTGTTTTTGTTGTTGGAACCACTTTCTGGTTATTTTTAGCGCTGGGCTCTGTCTGACGCAGGTTCGCTCCTCAATCCGCGTCGACACATAACAGTAGTTCCCGGCCATTCCATAATGGACCCAGCGGCAGAAGCGGTTCCTTTTGTCGAAAAAGTTCAAGAACACTTGGAGAACATACGGGAGCAATTACAGCATCTCGCGAACCAAATTAAACAAACAGATGCCCGTGTTACGGAGCTTGCAGCGCAAGCCGTTCTGCTTCCTGCTGCTCCAGCTGCGGCACTATCGATACCGGTGCCGATAACTCCGTCACCCACAGGTTGGAATGCCGCAGTTTTACGAGGTGTATTTGTAGATGGGTTGGGTGAGTCATTGAAAGACGAGCTGGTAGTCCGTGACGAGCCAAACGAATTAGATGAGCTAATATCGTTGGTGATTCGTCTAGATGATCGGATGAAGGAGCGTGGACGCAAGAGAGGACGCCCATCAGAGCGGGTTTTTTCGTCTCGGGGCTTTCCCCGACACAGATCTGGGCCGCCTCTTCTTCGCCCTACTGAGGCTCCTCCGACGGGACCTCTGGCTCCTCCTGTTGACGAGCCCATGCAGCTCGGACGAGCAGAGATTACTGTATTGCCCCGACATGTAAACGTCAAGAGAAATAATGGTGACGTGTCTCCAAGTGTTCCGGGACAGGCAACATAACACACATAAAAAAAAAAAAATAAAAAAAAAATCTAGCACGGGTAAATGTTTTTTTCCTTAAATAGGGGTTATAATTGTATGGGGAGTCAGAGGTGTATCTGGTGGAGTGACTGTTAGGCGGTTGGAAGTCCGCCTGAGCTCACGTCATTATTAATTTTTTATGTGCTTTTAGGTATTTTCTGTTTGGGTTGTTGGGTCGTTTTATTTTGTTGTTTTTTATTTCTCTACATCCCTAACCCCAACCTCACTTGCCCCAAGACCGTTTGTCTTGTGGGTGGTGGGGTGGTGCAGGTTGGTCACGCTGAGCATTCTCAGAAGACCTCTGCACCTAGGGGGGGGGGGGGGGTGTTAGAGGCGTTTTTTTTGGTTTGGTTAGGGCCCGGTTCCACTCCAGCCTCGGTGAGCCTTTGTACCGTTCGTCATTGGTGTTGCCGGGGTGTGGTGCAGCGGAGACTTACCTCGGTCGGAGGGGTGGGCCGATCTGTTGCCGTTCGCCATTTCGGTAGTTCCACCCCTCCCGAGAGGCTGGGGTATGGTCGAGTTGGGGCACCGGACGTATTTCCGGTTCTCTGCTGCGCCTTGGGGTTGGAGCTGGGTTAGTTTTTTTTTTTTTTCTGTTCCCTTCTCCGGCTTGATATTTTAAGCCGTTCGCCAAAATTGAGCCGCCGAAGACTCTGGGAGGGACCTGGGGTCTTTCGAGGTGCCGGGGAGGGTAACAGGGTTTACAGTCGTTTTATATCCCCCCGGGGTTGTTTTTGGTAGTCCTCCGGGGGTTGATGCTTGAGTTTGTTCTGTTTCCTTCCGGGTTCCACCTCCAGGGTTGATGGGACGGTCCTCTGGGGGGGAATTGGCTTGGGGCCAACTGGCCAAGTGTGACCGGGTCTGGGGTTCCGGGGTTGTGGGGAGGGTACCTCCTGGGGTTGATGGTACGGTCTCCTGGGGGGCGCCGTTTTGCTCCATGTATACCTGGGGACCTGTGTGGGATCATGGTTCTGGCTGTTCCTCCTGGAACTGGCGATGAAGGCCTTCTGGGGGGGGGGGGGGGGGGGTTAGACTCTGCAGGTCATTCTGGGGGTTGTTTGTTATTTTTCTTTTATGCATTTCTGTTTGTATTGTGTTTGTGGGGCTGTGTTGGGTTTTGGCGTTTGGGAGTTTTTCTTTTCTTCCCGGGGTTTGATGGGACGGTCCCCTGGGGAGGTTTTGGGTGGGTTTTATGTTTTTTTTCTGTGTGTTGGAGTGTATTGGGGTATGTTTTGGGGCTTTTGTTGATTCCAGCCGGCCTTCCAGCTGCGGTGCCTGTCCTGCTGTCTGTGGTGGACCTTGGGGGCGTGGTGCTGTCTACTTCCTGACGTGGACCCCGGAGGGAGGTGCTGTTCTCGGGCCTGGTCTGTTCGGTCGCCGGGAGGCTTCCCGTTGATGGGGGGGTACTGTTGTGTGTTGGGGGGTGTGGCTGGATGTTTTGGTGTTCTTTTCTTTTCTTTGCTCCTCAGGTGGCATGGAAACTGATTCTTCTGTGGAGAAGGTGCTGGCTGAAGAATCCTCACCCTCATCAACATCATGTGAAGCACCTGTGACTGGTGCTCACATGCAACCTTAAAGACTTTCAGCTGAAGCAGATAATTGGATGGCGTTCTGCATTTAAGGCATGTGTGATTCAAGCAGAACTGCCGGGAACTCGACCTTGTGATGTTCGTTTGTGAGACGCTGAGGACCGCGCCTGGGTTTGACACATTGAGCCCGTGACGCAAGGAAGGGTGAGGACACATGCTGTCAGCACACATTAAAGGTAATTAAGTATGTGACTAATTGTTGATAGTAACTTGGTGTTTTGTTACATAGTATACTTGAATTGTGATGAGAATTGTGCAGCTTGCTTGTCACTGCTGTGGCGTGCAGGATAAGTGATCCTCCACTTGTTGTGAGAAGCTGCTCATTTGCATAAAGATAAAAAGTACAGACCTGAATGTGTTGCTGATAGCGTGTGTCTTTTGAAAGACATTGTTGTAACTGCTGACTTACCTCACATCTTCTTTGCTTCACAGAGAGTCAGTTTGTCGTGTCCACCTGGGGGGTGTTTGTCTGGTGGTAGTGGGTCCAGGAGCGCCGGACTTCTCTCCTTGCGGGCGCTGGAGAGCGTGCCAGCAGTCACTCCTCCAGAAGGACGTTGGTTTTGGTTTTGTACATTTTATTTAGGCACAGGTGAAAAATAAATTGTTTTTGTTGTTGGAACCGCTTTCTGGTTATTTTTAGCGCTGGGTTCTGTCTGACGCAGGTTCGCTCCTCAATCCGCGTCGACACATAACAATAGGTCCGTGTTCAGCCACCTACAAATAAAACTACACAAATCATCATCATTCTATACCACATTCTCTAAAATTAAGTGAAAGTGAAGGAAATCTATTCACATGAGGGCCAAATGTACTCTGAAAATCTGACAAAATGGACAGTTTAATGCACGTGCTGAACTTTAACTTGTGCCAAACACTGCAAACCTCCTTTGGCAAACCATTATCAAGGCACATTCATTTTTACCCAAGGCCATCATATATGGCCACCAGGTACTGCGAAGGCTTTGCGTTTGTCTGTCCGTAGATCCGTCCATCCATCCATCCATCCATCCATCCATCTGTCTGTCCTCACCAGTCCAGTCCTATTACTGCCAGAGGCTTCACTTTACAGGGAACATTCTTGGAACACAGACCTTGGACAAGTTCAAAGATGGTTATCCTTGACCTATTTTAAGAGGTATTTTAAGAGGTTAAGAAGTAACATTCTCCTTCAATCTGTTCAGTTTTGTTTTTGAGTGGTGGGGGTGACAGCCAATCAGAGTAGAGCTGCACCGTGACATCACTGGCTGGTGTCTCCAAAACAGCTTAGTTTTGTATGTTTAACTACATGTTTCTCATATATTATGTAAAAGCTAGCAAGAGTTTTAGCACATCTAAAACCAAAAACATTGTTTTTCAATTCAATTCAATTTTATTTATATAGCGCCAAATCACAACAAACAGTTGCCCCAAGGTGCTTTATATTGTAAGGCAAGGCCATACAATAATTACGTAAAAACCCCAAAGGTCAAAACGACCCCCTGTGAGCAAGCACCTGGCGACAGTGGGAAGGAAAAACTCCCTTTTAACAGGAAGAAACCTCCAGCAGAACCAGGCTCAGGGAGGGGCAGTCTTCTGCTGGGACTGGTTGGGGCTGAGGGAGAGAACCAGGAAAAAGACATGCTGTGGAGGGGAGCAGAGATCGATCACTAATGATTAAATGCAGAGTGGTGCATACAGAGCAAAAAGAGAAAGAAACAGTGCATCATGGGAACCCCCCAGCAGTCTACGTCTATAGCAGCATAACTAAGGGATGGTTCAGGGTCACCTGATCCAGCCCTAACTATAAGCTTTAGCAAAAAGGAAAGTTTTAAGCCTAATCTTAAAAGTAGAGAGGGTGTCTGTCTCCCTGATCTGAATTGGGAGCTGGTTCCACAGGAGAGGAGCCTGAAAGCTGAAGGCTCTGCCTCCCATTCTACTCTTACAAACCCTAGGAACTACAAGTAAGCCTGCAGTCTGAGAGTGAAGCGCTCTATTGGGGTGATATGGTACTACGAGGTCCCTAAGATAAGATGGGACCTGATTATTCAAAACCTTATAAGTAAGAAGAAGAATTTTAAATTCTATTCTAGAATTAACAGGAAGCCAATGAAGAGAGGCCAATATGGGTGAGATATGCTCTCTCCTTCTAGTCCCCGTCAGTACTCTAGCTGCAGCATTTTGAATTAACTGAAGGCTTTTCAGGGAACTTTTAGGACAACCTGATAATAATGAATTACAATAGTCCAGCCTAGAGGAAATAAATGCATGAATTAGTTTTTCAGCATCACTCTGAGACAAGACCTTTCTAATTTTAGAGATATTGCGTAAATGCAAAAAAGCAGTCCTACATATTTGTTTAATATGTGCTTTGAATGACATATCCTGATCAAAAATGACTCCAAGATTTCTCACAGTATTACTAGAGGTCAGGGTAATGCCATCCAGAGTAAGGATCTGGTTAGACACCATGTTTCTAAGATTTGTGGGGCCAAGTACAATAACTTCAGTTTTATCTGAGTTTAAAAGCAGGAAATTAGAGGTCATCCATGTCTTTATGTCTGTAAGACAATCCTGCAGTTTAGCTAATAACAACGACAAGTCATGAATGCCCCGAAGTACACATTCTTGGCTGATTTGGGGCAGAGGCGTCAGGTGTCCTCAGGAACTGCTGCAACCTGTTACCACACGTTACGATTAATGGCACGTGTTGCCGGAGAATTATCAGGAACCATTACGCACGGTCAAGAATAGTGTTCTGCGTTGTTACGCACTATCGCGCACTATTGCGCATAACAGCGCATCGATAAGTTCTGTCACGTTGTGAACGAGTTGAATTGTCTTCACACACACACCCATATTCATCCAACCGAATTCAGATCGCTCCAGTTTTTCAGAAGAACTTTGTGACTGCATGTGTAGTTGGGCTCTGTGCCGTGGAGCGGTGTAGAGAGGAGGAGGAGGACAGAGCCAGATGTGTGGCTTCATGCGGCTCTCGTCTGGTGCATTCTCCCAAACATCAGGCACATGCAGCAGGTGGAACACCTGCAGGAGCGCACTGAAGAGCACTGAAATTAGTCTTTTAGCCGACTTGGTGTCAGCAATCAAACTGAATGTGGTGCAGCAGGGTTTAATTGTGCGCGTGCTTCTTCCTCCGCCGGACTGGAGGAGGTGCAAAGATGTCTGGCTGCACGTGAGTCTCCTCTCGCTCCTCTGGTTGCTCAGACTCGTTCTCCCGCTCATCGGTTACAACAGCAGGTGGAACACCTGCAGAAGCGTCCTGAGGAGCTTCAGCAGGAACTGTGGAACGACACTTGGAGCTGAGTTTAATTGTGCGCACGTGACAGAAAACTAATTTGTCGTGGCGCACAGTGAAATGTGACGCCGCGTTACAAGTCGTGTCAAAATTTGACAGTTTCCGTGTCACTTCGTAATAACGTGTGACAGTTTGGGCTCCAAGAACCATCACAGGAACCACTATGAACGTTGTCATGTTCTATTAAGGATCAATACTCATCAAGATGGATCAATACGTTCAGTTGCGACCTCCACGATGTGAGACGAAATGAGGGTGGTGTGTGACATTCGTGGAAGATTTTTTGACAGGCAAAAACATGCTCCACGAATATCAAGAATATCACACACCAACACGCACTATTAAGAAACCTATTCAGGTGCATTAAGTCACATTAAGAATGTCAGGAATGTGTCAGGAATGACAGAAAAATGACATTCGTAATGCGTCGTGGTTATGTGTAAACGCACTTTTCATGTTGCACCAACAGTCATTAAAGGCCCCTTCACACATAGTGTGAAGTTTGGACGACATTTGGACAAATACGGCGAAACAGTTTGAATTTGTGCACCAGGAAATATCGCGCCAATGGGCAGGCATGCACAAGCTCTCGCACTGGTGTCTTTTGAGCAGGAATAGTGCACCACATCACGCTGCTTATGTGGAATAAAAAAAAAAAAAAGAAGACCAGCCGGTACCTGTGGGACCACATCACGCCGCTTATGTGAAATAAATAATAATAATAATAATAAAAAAGAAAAACACACGCGAATCAGAACATACCACCCACTGGACGCGAACCTGCACCTTCCAAAAGCTCTGATTACCAGTCAGCAACTTTACCACTGAGCTACAGAGCTGTTCTTTGAAAGTGGTGGGAATCTGCCTCATATCAGGAAGGACATGAAAGTATTACCAAAAAAAAAAAAGAAAAAAAAAGAATGAGAAGCAGTGTGCTCTAATCATGTCCACATCTACTGCTCTGGTGCATCCAGTTCTGACATGTGTCTTGTGGATGGTGCGCCGCAGCACAGACACCACACCATGTGGAACAGAGCTCACGTAGGTGATGTGATGGTCAAATTGCCTGCTGCGTGTTCTGATCTGACGGTCCTTTTCAACCTGGCAGGCCGTGTCCGCTCTGTGCGTGTGCTCTCTCTCAGCAGCTTGTCGCCATGGCAATATATGTTTTTATTTATGTCCATGTAAGTAAAGCAATCACACATGCTCCTCACAGTGGACAGTTGTTAGTCCATGTCTGTCCAAACACAGTAGGTGTTGTCCAGCTGGAATGTCGAGAATGACAGATCACCACAGCTGTTTCTGTCATAGCCACACCTCCTGTCAGTTCGCAGCGCACACACCAAAGCCACACTTGTGAGGAACTTAGACAAATTTCTCTGCAAGTACGACAGTGATTGTCTGCGGTCTCTTGTTGTGGCAAGAGTGTGACTGGCCACACATTTTCTAAGTGCCATGTGAGTGGTGTCAGGTGTTTGTGCATGTCACCTGAAATTTGGCTGACACCTTCTGTGAGAGGGTGCGATGGGCTCGCACAGCGCACACTCTGTCATTCAGCCGCTGGTGTGCACAAATAGTTGTAGCAACAGGTGTACGAGGCATTAGAGGCAGGGACGATTTCACATGGTTTGCACACTATTTCTGCATCATGCGCACTAAGTGTGCACTTCGTCCAAACTTTGCACTATGTATGAAGGGGCCATAACACACACAAAATCTATATTTACATACTGCTGTCTACCTCACGTTACCACCTGCTGCTGTGTACTCAATTATGCTGAGTAAATCAACCATAAAATGACCAGTGTGTATCCCTGTTTCAATTTGGCATTCCTTCTTCTATGTTGAGAAACCAAAAACAGAAAAAAGTTTGGAAACCAAAAAGTTAAACCACTGTTAAGTGGCAGGAAAAAAAACAAAAAAACAATTAAAAATGTAATTACATCCCAAAAATTGTATGCATTCATTTAAAGCCACAGACTGCTCCTTCCCAAATGCAGGACCAACAGACTGAAAAACTCCTGTCCCTCAGGCCATCAGAGTGTAGAACTCCTCACTCAGGGGGAGGAGGAATAACTGTCATGCTTTAGCCCTGGACCTGCCCAGAATCTGGTTTTGTCCCCCAGTCTCCGTCTGTTTCCCTCTCTTTGTCCTTCTGTCCGACCCTGAGTGTTTATTTTCTGTTTCTTCCACTTTGGTCTTGGTTTTATGATCTGTTACACTTCAGCCATGTTAAGTTCATTTAGTCATACTGTGTCATCACATTAGGTTTTGAGGACCATGTCACACGTCAGCCACTTATTGAGTTCTGTTCTAGTTTAGTCTTTGTCTTATTTTCTGGTTATTCAGTCACTCTGTTTTGAGCACATTAGTCCCTCAGGTTTTTCTGTACACTCCTGCCACATGTTGAGTTCTTCTCTAGTTTTGATCCAGCCTTTTAATTTGTTGATTCTGTTTCTCACTTTTGGACTTTAGGAATTGTTTAACATTTGTCTGTCACTGTCACATTCCTGTCCTTGCTGCTTTTGTCTGACACGCCCACCTGTCACTCCTCTCTTGTCTCGTCCAGCCACGCCTTCTTTCCTGCACCTGCATCTCATCACGCCCTGATTATCCTCTGCTTTTAAACCCCTTGTCTTCCACCACTCACTGCTAGTTCGTTGTGCATTTTGCCTCGTTCCAAGCCTCTCGTGTTTTCTGCCATAGTCTGATTTCTTGCCGTGTATGACCTTCGCCTGTTTTGACCTTGCCTTTTGCCTGAGCCAGTTAACCTGCTTCTCTGTGCCTGAACCCTGCTTGTTTTTGTCTCAGTTTTTTGCCTCCTGATACACCTGTTTGCCCGTGCTGGAACTCTGCTCGTTACTGACCACGCCGCTGCCTCACGACTGTCTGTACCTCCGCCTGCCTGCTTGTGACCCTGTGTATCGACCAGAGGCTGTTTTTGAATTAAACCTTTTTCTAAATCCCTCCTCTGAGCCATGAGTCTGCATTTGTGTCCACCTGCCTGTCGTGCCAAGTCCTCACAGTTCCTGACAATAACAGGAAGACAAGGGATGGGAATGAGAGGAACAGTAGTAGCCAGTAAGCCAGTAGTGTGCACTGTTTCTGGTATTTATATTTGTATTTACATTTTGCAAATAGTTTTTTACTTCTACTTTTGATACTCCGTATGCTTCTTACCCTGTGTGCTGCTATACAATGCTGCTGGAACCTCAATTTCCCTGAGGGAGGCTTCCTAAGGGATTAATAAAGTTCCAGCTAATCTAATCTAAAAAAGAGATACTAAGCACTTATATTTGTGCATTTCTTGACTTTGGATTCAACACACCTGTTGCATGCTTGAGATGTTGTGCAGCAGTTGTGTCAGAGGTCAGGCCTGTGAGAAAGCAGTGTTGCTGCATCCACCACACCACAGAGCTGCCTTGGGTCCTGGATGGTAATCACCGAGGCAGACAACCAGTTCATCGTCACTTCTCAAAAGTAGTCATCTATACACCACAATCACGTGAAACATGAGCCTCTGCTTGGCCTTCTTCAGTCGCTGGGGCTCTCAACACTGAAGCACCCACTGCTGGATCATGCCCAGAAATGCACAAACATGTCCAACATATTATAGCTGACACGCCCTCATAATGCAAGTGACATTCATCATCTTTGTATCCCTAAATTAACGTTTGTTTGACATAAGTCATTCCAGTGGTACCCAAGGGTTGGCCAAAGAGACTAACAAGGGGCGATTGAGAAGTTTTGAGCCTGACCCAGAAAGTGTTGATGACAAAGCATATCTAGTCATCGGCTTCGATCACTGATTAGTGTACAAGTCTCACAGCCATACCAGAACCCTCAGTACTTGGACCTTCATTCTCCTGCAAAAATATCAGCATTGCTAAACACCTCTGTCCAGTGACATCATGACCCCATTACCTCTTCTCATGTACAACCCCAATTCCAATGAAGTTGGGACGTTGTGTAAAATGTAAATAAAAACAGAATACGATGATTTTCAAATCATCTTCAACCTATATTCAATTGAATACACCACAAAGACAAGATATTTAATGTTCAAACTGATAAACTTTATTGTTTTTGTGCAAATATTTGCTCATTTTGAAATGGATGCCTGCAACACGTTTCAAAAAAGCTGGGACAGTGGTATGTTTACCACTGTGTTACATCACCTTTCCTTCTAACAACACTCAGTAAGCATTTGGGAACTGAGGACACTAATTGTTGAAGCTTTGTAGGTGGAACTCTTTGACATTCTTGCTTGATGTACGACATCAATTGTTGTTGTATTTTACGCTTCATAATGTGCCACACATTTTCAACAGGTGGCAGG
The DNA here is from genome assembly GCF_902500255.1 of Thalassophryne amazonica. Taxonomy (NCBI): domain Eukaryota; kingdom Metazoa; phylum Chordata; class Actinopteri; order Batrachoidiformes; family Batrachoididae; genus Thalassophryne; species Thalassophryne amazonica. The sequence continues at coordinate 115,423,346 of NC_047111.1, read as the reverse complement.
TCTGGACTGCAGGCAGGCCAGTCTAGTACCCGCACTCTTTTACTATGAAGCCACGCTGTTGTAACACGTGCAGAATGTGTCTTGGCATTGTCTTGCTGAAATAAGCAGGGACGTCCCTAAAAAAGATGTTGCTTGGATGGCAGCATGTGTTGCTCCAAAACCTGGATGGTGCCATCACAGATGTGTAAGTTGCCCATGACATGGGCACTAATACACCCCCATACCATCACAGATGCTGGCTTTTGAAATGGATGGTCTTTTTCCTCTTTTGTCCAGAGGACACGACATCCATGATTTCCAAAAACAATTTCAAATGTGGACTCATCAGACCACAGCACACTTTTCCACTTTGTGTGTGTCCATTTCAAATGAGCTCGGGCCCAGAGAAGGCGGCGGCGTTTCTGGATGTTGTTGATGTTTGACTTTCACTTTGCATGGTAGAGTTTTAACTTGCACTTGTAGATGTAGCGATGAACTGTGTTAACTGACAATGGTTTTCTGAAGTGTTCCTGAGCCCACGCGGTAAGATCCTTTACACCTTGATGTTAGTTTTTAATACAGTGCCGCCTGAGGGATTGAAGGTCACAGACATTCAATGTTGGTTTTCAGCCTTTCCGCTTATGTGTAGAAGGTTCTCCAGATTCTCTGAATCTTCTGATTTTATTATGGACTATAGATGACGGAACCCCTAAATTCCTTGCAATTGAACATTGAAAACATTGTTCTTAAACCTTTGGACTATTTTTTCACACAGTTGGTCGCCCCATCTTTGTTTGTGAATGATTGAGCCTTTTGGGGATGCTCCTTTTATACCCAATCATGACACTCACCTGTTTCCAATTAACCTGTTCACCTGTGGAAAGTTCCAGACATGTGTTCTTTGAGCATTCATTAACTTTCCCAGTCTTTTGTTGCCACTGTCCCAGCTTTTTTGAAATGTGTTGCAGGCATCCATTTCAAAATGAGCAAATATTTGCACAAAAACAATAAAGTTTATCAGTTTGAACATTAAATATCGTCTTTGTGGTGTATTCAATTGAATATAGGTTGAAGACGATTTGAAAATCATCGTATTCTGTTTTTATTTACATTTTACACAACGTCCCAACTTCATTGGTATTGGGGCTGCATCTCTTGACATACGCGGTGAAACTGTTGAACTTAGAGACATCCACTTATCTCAACAGTGACGTTCATTGCTCCTGGCCTTACACCACAAACAATAATTATAATGAACAACCATCTCGCCTCAAACACAACATTACTACACCACTCTACAAAGCCAGTCTGGAATCATTTTTGTTGCAGCTCTTTCCCAGACCTGTTCTGACAATTTGTTTTAACAGAGTATAATGATAATTAGTGTATGAAAGCAAAATGTTATTTATGAACCATAAAAGCCGCAGTTACAAACCGGTCTAATAGCTAAGCAGATGATTTGCAATAAAGCCTTTTATGCAGTCAAGATTAAATTACATCTGGGAAGGAGCCACATTCGCAGAGGAAACGTGAGCTTCTGCATCACTCGTGTATTATATTTCAGGAATTGTAATGTACTGTTAGAAAAGCACTTAAATGAGCTTGTGCTCGTTGCTGTTTCTGTCTGGTTGCCATGAACAGCTGCTAGTGTTTAATGCACTTACAAGAACACACGTCCTGGGATTTGAAACGTCCCCTCGGGTGCTGCTTTAAAAAGCCTAATCAATGTCATCTACTTCTCTTCCTAATAAGAATTCTCTTTGCCTGAGGAGCTTTAAATCTCCTCCTAAAGAAATGGTTGACGAGAGCTGATCGCTTCATTTTGCACAGGGTTTGTCAGAAGGAGATGTACTGCATATTGTTTCTATGCCCTTAGTTCAGCCTCACAGCTTCAAGGAGAGTCTTTGGGAACTATCATTAAAAGAATGAAATGCCAGAATGATTTGTCTGGAAATACAACAGTGTTATTGGTCAGATGGCGACAGTGGGTTTTTAGAAGATCCCCTCTAGCGCGATACATAAGAAATACGTGACACATGGAAGAGAACAAATGTGATTATTAGTACTTCAATGAGGAAGTCACTTTCTCAAGATATCATGAAACGGGGGGGGGGACTGCACTCGATCACAAAATGGTTTTAGATTTGTGGACTTACACAGTGGAATCAAAGCATTTTTAAAAGCCTGAGGAACAGTTTTCACCTTAGGCTTTGAAAATACAGAGGCTCGTATCCTGTAAAATGCAGTGAGTGCAGACAGACAGACAGGCAGACAGACAGAAAAGCATACAGACAGACAGACAGACAGAAAAGCAGGCAGACAGAGAGACAGACAGACAGGCAGACAGATAGACAGAAAAGCAGGCAGAGAGACAGACAGACAGGCAGACAGATAGACAGAAAAGCAGGCAGACAGACAGACAGGTGGACAGACAGACAGAGAGACAGGCAGACAGACAGGCAGGCAGACAGACAGAAAAGCATACAGACAGACAGAAAAGCAGGCAGGCAGACAGAGAGACAGACAGACAGGCAGACAGACAGACAGAGAGACAGGCAAAAAAGCAGGCAGACAGACAGACAGGCGGACAGACAGACAGACAGACATACCACTCCAGTTTGTTAAGATAACAGCTCAAAGACAGTAACCTTTATAATATTGTAACTCACCAGTTGTGAATGGTATATAATGAGTTTAGGTAGTCGGGAAGTTAGGACCATGACCTTTGCACCCCCACCCCACCAAGAATACATTTATACCAACTTTTGTAATTTCACATATGACCTCAAACCACAATCAGAATGTTACCACTGAGAGCACAATATCCCTCCGCTGACAAATGCTACTTTTATACAAGTGTTTGATACATTCTGATAACATGTCCAGGTATTTGATCATATTTGTTTTGTCAACACACATCAACTATTTGCGCTTTTAGCAAGAACTGTAAAATGTGCTTTTTTTAGTGAAGAATTTCTTTCAGAAATCAAGAGAAACATTTCTTGCTAATGAATCACAGGATAGAATGAAAAACATATTATTTTTCAAAGTTAACTCTTGATTCAGACTACGCAGAAAAATATAAAGGAAAAGAAATTTTCTAAAGTGCATCTGGAAAGTTTTCACAGTGCTTCACTTTTTCCACATTTTCTTATATTACAGCCTCATCCAAAATGGAATAAATTCCCTTTTCCCCCTCACAATTCTACACAAAACACCCCATAGTGACAACATGAAAAAAGTTTTTTTTTTTTAAATTTATTAAAATTAAAAAACATAAAAACTATTAACACTCTTTGCTCAATACTTTGTTGATGCACCTTTGGCAGCAATTACAACCTCAAGTCTTTGTTGTGTGGGCCGCCAGAAGAGGAGGTACTGCTGGCCCACCACCAGAGGGCGCCCTGCCTGAAGTGCGGGCTTCAGGCATGAGAGGGCGCTGCCGCGGACACAGCTGGGAGTGACAGCTGTTACTCATTATGTCCTGACAGCTGTCACTCATTCTTCATCATCCCACTCCATAAAACCCAGACGTCATCTCCACCTTATCGCCGAGATATCGTACTTCACTGGAGGTAATATCCTCAGCCATTTGTGTTGCAATATATCTGTATATTGTGAGTGTTTGCAGGAGTACCAGTTCCTTTTTCTGTGGAAGCTGAGTGAGTGCAGGACGGCACTCTTTTCCCCTGAGGAATCACTGCGGTACTCTTCAGCATATTGAGTGAGAGGTGGAGGTGGCATTCCCACCGTTGTTGTTACTGGGTGTACACACACCACACTTGACTGTCTTTGTTCTTTGCCGGCAGTACCAGATCTGACAGTCGGGGACGGTGACCACCTGGGAATTCGGGACTTGGCGGCTCCAGTATTCACCAGGTTTGGTGGCGGCGGAAATCGTGTGGTTCCGGCTCTTCTCAGGACAGACGTCTTCTATCCTCGAGCCTGCCCACACGTCACCTTTGTGGATTGACTGTAATCACATTCTGAGATTGTCTGTGTGTTCGTTGTGCACCTTCACAACATTAAATTGTTACTTTTTGGCTCATCTATTGACTGTTCATTTGCGCCCCCTGTTGTGGGTCCGTATCACTACACTTTCACAACAGTCTTCTTGAATATGATACCACAAGCTTGGTGCACGTATCTTTGGACAGTTTTGTTCATTCCTCTTTGCAGCACCTCTCAAGCTCCATCAGGTTGGATGGGGAGCGTCGGTGCACAGACATTTTCAGATCTCTCCAGAGATGTTCAATCAGATTCACGTCTGGGCTCTGGCTGAACCACTCAAGGACATTCACAGAGTTGTCCTGAAGCCACTCCTTTGATATCTTGGCTGTGTGCTTAGGGTCATTGTCCTGCTGAAAGATGAACCTTTGCTCCAGTCTGAGGTCAAGAGCGCTCTGGAGCAGGTTTTCATCCAGGATGTCTCTGTACATTGCTGCATTCATTGTTCCCTCAATCCTGACTAGTCTCCCAGTTCCTGCTGCTGAAAAACATGTTTCTCCTGGTCTGAGAGTCCTTCAGGTGCCTTTTGTCAAACTCCAGGTGGGCTGCCATGTGCCTTTTACTAAGCAGTGGCTTCCGTCTGGCCACTCTACCACACAGGCCTGATTGGTGGATTGCTGCAGAGATGGTTGTCCTCCTGGAAGGTTCTCCTCTCTCCACAGAGGAATGCTGGAACTCTGACAGAGTGACCATCAGGTTCTTTGTCACCTCCCTGACCAAGGCCCTTTTCCACCAATCACTCAGTTTAGAGGTATGGCCAGCTGTCCTGGAGTCCTGGTGGATCCAAACTTCTTCCATTTACAGATGATGGATGCCACTGTGATCACTGAGATTTTCAAAGCAGCAGAAATGTTTCTGTACCCTTCCTCAGATTTGTGCCTTGAGACAATCCTCTTCTCTGGGGTCTACATACAATTCCTTTGACTTCATGCTTGGTTTGTACTCTGACATACACTGTCAACTGTGGGACCTTATATGTAGACAGGTGTGTGTCTTTCCAAATCATGTCCAACCAACTGAATTTACCCCAGGTAGAGTCTAATTAAGTTGTAGAAACATCTCAAGGATGATCAGTGGAAGCAGGATGCATCTGAGCTCAATTTTGAGATTCAAGGCTGTGAATACTTATGTACATGTGATTTCTTAATTTTTAAAATTCTAATAAATTATAAAAAATACAAGAAATCTTTTCTCACTTTGACATTATGGGGTACTGTGTGCACAATTTTGAGAAAATAAAAAGAATTTCATGCATTTTGGAATAAGGCTGTAACATGTTGTGAATACTGTGTGATGCTCCTTAAGTGGAATGATATGATAATATGCGTACTGCCAACTTATAACATGGACTTGTAACACGTTTCACTGAATCCCTCCTAGAAATGTGAGAGAACCAAATATTAGTTCCAACTCAGATGAAGGCAGTAGTGAACAGATGAGATTTTGGCTGTTCCATTTTTATTTTCTCACCCTGTCCTCCTCCTCCTCCTCCTCCTCTCCATGTCTTCAGGGCCTCTTTTTCAAACGTGGCCAGGAGAAAGGAGAGCACAATAGGTGTGCTATCGGATGACAGGTGCCCTTGTTGTGCCTTTAGCTTACACTAGGAACAAGCCCTCGGCCGGTGCCCTCATAAAACATAAAAGGACCTGACGTGTCCGCGGCTCTCGGCGCAGTGTTACAGCCTTCAGGAGACAAGGACACACACAGGTACCAGCGTATGCAGATGCACAAACAAGCACACGCCTGATGAGACTGAACACTGGCAGGCGACTGATAAAAGCATTGTTGCTGCAGCAACGTGTGAATGGAAGTGAAATTCTTGTGCGTTCGGCCTCGCTGACTGCAAAGTGTTTTGGTGTTGTGTTGCGGATGTAACTGTGTGACAGACAGCTTTGTTGGCTCGCAGCGCTGCAGCACACGTGACATCAACAGGGAATCTGGCGTCATAACTCTGCTTTCAAACAGTCATTGTGCTCGTCTAACTCTTGGCCTGCTTCTCGTATTACTTTGACTGCTATTGATGTGGCGTTTGCTTTTGTCATTCAGAAAGTAGCTATTATTAAAACCATTCACCACCAGCTGTCTCTCTGATACCCAGAGATACGGCAAATTAAACAAAACTGACTGGAGGCAAAACCAAAGTTTTGTTTTATTTTGTTCTTCAGTGCTCTGAGACGTGTTCAAACCAATGAACTGGATCTTTGATTTGATGGTATATATATATATATATATATATATATATATATATATATATATATATATATATATATATATATATATATATATATATATATATGTACAGTGGTGGGCACAGATAACCAAAAAATTAACTTCGATAACAGATAATCAGATCTTTGATAAAGATAAAACAATAAACCACCCAAAAATGTATCGGAAGTTACAGATAGCCGATAAATTCCAATATTATCTCTGGTACATTTGCAACTACTAATAAACTGAATTTGAGTTTTAACGCCACAATAGCTTCTAGTAATATTAAAAGTGACAACAGACCCAAACAATGAGGCCACACTTTTGTCTTTGAACATCCTGCCCCTGCTGGAAGCTCTTGTTTACTACACAGCTTCCACCACAGAGGAACCCTGAGAGCAGCCACAAAACCAGCTCTCCATCAGTCACAATGCTCTGCTGACTTATGGTTTTGATTTATAATACTGATAGAATAACTCCATTAATGTCAATTCTGTCATTTGTACAAAGTTAAAATATAACATATATCTTTTAATGTTGAATAATGCACTAATTCTGAGGTTTTGTAACAAACACAGACAGATCGCAAAGGATTCTGGGTAAAGGTGCCTCTGCTAAATACTGATTGGTTCAGTCATTCATTATGTAAACCAACACGTTAATGTGACGTGTGTCGTGTGTTGGTGTTTACAGATAAATGTGCTTTTGTAAAATATTCCATTTTTTATTTGTAAAAACAGGCATTTTTATGGAGCCCTGGAAGTGTCATCGCAAAATGTTTTGCATGTGGAGAGAATGTGCGCTCATTTTATTAGTGCCGTGCACACGTTTGATGATGTTGTAAAATGTGCACTCAATATTGTCTTGACACATAAATGTTGGCTTTACACTCTGCGAGTTTTGGCCTTTTTTCAGATGATTTTTCATTCGTGCGAGAATTTTTTGGACCGAGTTTCAGGTTAATCGTGTGTCCTGCATCGTGTAGTGTACATGGAGTAACAAGCTGCATTCAACATCTCACGACCACCTCCTGATCGCTGATCGTATGGTCGAATGAAAACCAAACCTGTTTGATATATTATTCTGGTCAGCTGTCGTGAGGTTATCCTGCTGCTGAGGGGCTACAAGCATCCAAATGCTCACACTGTGCCTGTGCAAACACCACAGAGCTGTCTTGTAATGTTATTTTTTGTCATTGTTTTGTTTTGTTTTTAAACTTAATTTGTAAAAAAAAAAAAAAAAAAAAAAAAGCCATTTGCAAAGCCAAAAAGTTAATTAGCACATTACTTTAAAACTAAAACATATATCTGATATTTTCACTTTATAAAACTTCAGACATGACAGTAATTTTAAATAACTTGTCCAAAATTAGTTTGGTTCAAATTTGAACCATAATTAAAAATGTATGCCTCTGGATGACTTGGGTGATATTGCCAGCATATCAGTATGGTGTTAAAGGAAATGATTTTTTTTTGTAAGACCAGTTCTCTTTTGCCTGCAGAGGATAGAGTGGTTTCTTATGGAAGCAGCTCTCTTCTGTTTGCAGAGGGTAGAACTATGCATCTGTTAGGAAATTTTTAACAGGTAGGTGCTCAACTCATTTTAAATTTTAAAAGTGTTTGTCACTGTCCATCTTTGTTTACTATGGTATTGGTCTAAAAGTAATTGGAAGATAATTAGTCCGATTATTGTTTTTAAAGTTATCTAAAAAGATAATCTGATAATGAAAACATTATCTTCGATAATTATCTGTTATCCGATTATCGGAACTGTGCCCACCACTGTGTGTGTGTGTATATATATATATATACATATATATATATATATATATATATATATATATATATATATATATATATATATATAGGTCAAACCCTCTGATGTCAACCACAGGTTTTCTGATAATCAGTGCCTGACTCCCTCTAATTCCAAATCAGCCCATAAATGGGTAAAGAGACGAAATGTGAGCAAGTCGCATGACCTGGGTGTGAAGAATAAAGCCCGAACATACCACTCTATCTCAGGCCTGGGCAGGCCATCTGGCGACATGCATTTTTGCACCGGCAGTCATAATTTAAACAACAAAGTACATTATAAATCATTCTTATCAACCGCAACGGCTCATTGGTTGATTTTCTTGAAGGACATTGGGCTAATCCAATGAAATCTCTCAGCCCTCCTTGGCTTGGGCCATTTTTTTGGTCCCAGTCAGCCCTGCACTATCTCAAAGTTAGCAAGCTAGCTAATGTTAACAGACTACGGAACCTTGGTCTTGAATGCACTAGCTGGGACTCCTAACATGAAAGATTTGAACTGTGGGAGGTTTGGACCACACGCACAAACTGCACAGGAGCACACCAAAATAGCAGAGATGATCGGAGAGGAACAGCCACTTTTGGAATTGGCCAAGCTGCTGCTGGCCTGGCTGCAGATGCAACGGGCTTCAGGATTCCCACTCGAGCTTTCTGGACTTATGCATTTAATGCCCCTTTTTTAAATTGAGAAGCACAATTCTGCAGGAGGAGAGCACACAGCACTGTGTTGTTTTAATCTTCTTTTTTATGTGGAGTGCTGTGTCTCTCTCTCCCTCCCCCCCCCCTCCGTCCCTCTCTGAAAATCTCTTTCTCCCCCCCTCCGTCCCCCTCTGAAAATCTCTCTCTCTCTCTCTCTCTCTGTCCCTTTCTCTCTCTCTCTCTCTCTCTCTGTCCCTCTGTCTCTCTCTGAAAATCTCTCTCTCTCCCCCCCTCCATCCCCCTCTGAAAATCTCTCTCTCTGTCTCTCTCTGTCCCTCTCTCTCTCTCTCTCTCTCTCTCTCTGGTGAAACTAGCTAAATATAGAGATGCATCTTCAGTCAAACATTTTAACATGGGGCTCTATGGAGAATCCTTGCTTTGAAGCCAGCATCAAGTGGCCATTCTTGGAACTGCAGGTTTTGCGACTTCGGGGTTGGCTTAATGTTTCAGCACCAGAGGTTGTTTGCTAGCCTCAGTTGCTCTCAAGCCCTGGTGGTTACTGTGATCTGAGCAGCAGGTGAAATTTGGTATCATTGGCTGTTGCCATGGTAATGCTTTGGTTTATAAAGGTTTTCCATTCGACCCATTAGAAACTTGTATTTTGCAAATAAATTACACCCACAAATAAAACTGTACTGTTCAATATGCCTTCATTCTTCTACCACCTATAACTTTATGATGTTTAAACTCACCCCAGTCTGTAACAATCCATGCACATTTATACATAAAATCCTTTATTTGTACCACCAAAGCATATCACAGGTATTGTTGATATCGCGCTGTAAAGTCACACAGTTTCAAACAAAGATTTATACACTCAACAAAAATATAAATGCAACACTTTTGGTTTTGCTCCCATTTTGTATGAGATGAACTCAAAGATCTAAAACTTTTTCCACATACACAATATCACCGTTTCCCTCAAATATTGTTCACAAACCAGTCTAAATCTGTGATAGTGAGCACTTCTCCTTTGCTGAGATAATCCATCCCACCTCACAGGTGTGCCATATCAAGATGCTGATTAGACACCATGATTAGTGCACAGGTGTGCCTTAGACTGCCCACAATAAAAGGCCACTCTGAAAGGTGCAGTTTTGTTTTATTGGGGGGGGGATACCAGTCAGTATCTGGTGTGACCACCATTTGCCTCATGCAGTGCAACACATCTCCTTCACATAGAGTTGATCAGGTTGTCAACTGTGGCCTGTGGAATGTTGGTCCACTCCTCTTCAATGGCTGTGCGAAGTTGCTGGATATTGGCAGGAACTGGTACACGCTGTCGTATACGCCGGTCCAGAGCATCCCAAACATGCTCAATGGGTGACATGTCCGGTGAGTATGCCGGCCATGCAAGAACTGGGACATTTTCAGCTTCCAAGAATTGTGTACAGATCCTTGCAACATGGGGCCGTGCATTATCCTGCTGCAACATGAGGTAATGTTCTTGGATGTATGGCACAACAATGGACCTCAGGATCTCGTCACGGTATCTCTGTGCATTCAAAATGCCATCAATAAAATGCACCTGTGTTCTTCATCCATAACAGACGCCTGCCCATACCATAACCCCACCACCACCATGGGCCACTCGATCCACAACATTGACATCAGAAAACCGCTCACCCACATGACGCCACACACGCTGTCTGCCATCTGCCCTGAACAGTGTGAACCGGGATTCATCCGTGAAGAGAACACCTCTCCAACGTGCCAAACGCCAGCGAATGTGAGCATTTGCCCACTCAAGTCGGTTACGACGACGAACTGGAGTCAGGTCAAGACCCCGATGAGGACGACGAGCATGCAGATGAGCTTCACTGAGACGGTTTCTGACAGTTTGTGCAGAAATTCTTTGGTTATGCAAACCGATTGTTTCAGCAGCTGTCCGAGTGGCTGGTCTCAGATGATCTTGGAGGTGAACATGCTGGATGTGGAGGTCCTGGGCTGGTGTGGTTACACGTGGTCTGCGGTTGTGAGGCTGGTTGGATGTACTGCCAAATTCTCTGAAACGCCTTTGGAGACGGCTTATGGTAGAGAAATGAACATTCAATACACGAGCAACAGCTCTGGTTGACATTCCTGCTGTCAGCATGCCAATTGCATGCTCCCTCAAATCTTGCGACATCTGTGGCATTGTGCTGTGTGATAAAACTGCACCTTTCAGAGTGGCCTTTTATTGTGGGCAGTCTAAGGCACACCTGTGCACTAATCATGGTGTCTAATCAGCATCTTGATATGGCACACCTGTGAGGTGGGATGGATTATCTCAGCAAAGGAGAAGTGCTCACTATCACAGATTTAGACTGGTTTGTGCACAGTATTTGAGGGAAATGGTGATATTGTGTATGTGGAAAAAGTTTTAGATCTTTGAGTTCATATCATACAAAATGGGAGCAAAACCAAAAGTGTTGCGTTTATATTTTGTTGAGTGTATGTTGTGTTCCACCCCATGCAATAACATATGAATGGTTATATATATATGTTCTCCACTTAGACTGCAATAGCCAATCACCGATTAGTCTTTCTGTCCGTCATTTACCTGTATTTTGACATGCTTGGTGCCAGAAAGTATGCTGGATCCAAAAGGATCCAAAAAGGCTAGGACCAAAAGTTATATTGGATCGGTTCCTACTGACCAATAGCGTTAGAGCTTACTGCCAACAGCTAGCCAATCAGAGCATGGCATACGAGGGTCAGGAACTTGCTGACAGACGCTGGTTGAAAAATGGCAACAAACATGTCAACAACAGCAGAAAATCGTCTGTCAGCAAGGTTTGCTGAGTTCACAGAGGAGGAACTGGTGGAAATATTGAACTCCAAGGATGCCAAAACTGAATGAATGAATGAATGAAAACTGTTTATTTTGAACATTTGATACAACAACAAATACAAGATAGATCAGTGAAAACAACAACAAAAAAGTTCCTACTGTGTACCCAACATGTCCGAAAAGGGGTAGGGTGAAGCATCAGCTTATTTATCCCTACCCCTTCTTCCCCACAACCAGTAATACCATTTGCCACATATACGAGGGCTGTCAATAAAGCAACGGTCCTTTTAATTTTTTTCAAAAACTATATGGATTTCATTCATATGTTTTTACGTCAGACATGCTTGAACCCTCGTGCGCATGCGTGAGTTTTTCCACGCCTGTCGGTGACGTCATTCGCCTGTGAGCACTCCTTGTGGGAGGAGTCGTCCAGCCCCTCGTCGGAATTCCTTTGTCTGAGAAGTTGCTGAGAGACTGGCGCGTTGTTTGATCAAAATTTTTTCTAAACCTGTGAGACACATCGAAGTGGACACGGTTCGAAAAATTAAGCTGGTTTTCAGTGAAAATTTTAACGGCTGATGAGAGATTTTGAGGTGATTCTGTCGCTTTAAGGACTTTTCACGGTGCGAGACGTCGTGCAGCGCTCTCAGCCGCCGTCGTCAGCCTGTTTCAAGCTGAAAACCTCCACATTTCAGGCTCTATTGATCCAGGACGTCGTGAGAGAACAGAGAAGTTTCAGAAGAAGTCGGTTGGTTTCAGCATTTTATCTGGATATTCCACTGTTAAAGGAGATTTTTTTAATGAAAGACGTGCGGACGGGTCCGCGCGTCGGGACGCAGCCGACGCGGTGCGGCGGCACAGGAAAAACACCTCTGTGTTGATAACCATTTGTAAAATCCAGGCGGTTTTTGATGGCTTTCAGTGGAGTGAGTATATGAGAAATTGTTTAACAGCAGGACATGTTCCAACTTGTCCTTAAGGCTTTCAACAGAGGTGTTTTTCCTGTGGCGGAGCATCGCGCCGGCTGCGAGCCGACGCGCGGACCCGTCCGCACGTCTTTCATTAAAAAAATCTCCTTTAACAGTGGAATATCCGGATAAAATGCTGAAACCAACCGACTTCTTCTGAAACTTCTCTGTTCTCTCACGACGTCCTGGATCAATAGAGCCTGAAATGTGGAGGTTTTCAGCTTGAAACAGGCTGATGACGCCGCCTGAGAGCGCTGCGCGACGTCTCGCACCGTGAAAAGTCCTTAAAGCGACAGAATCACCTCAAAATCTCTCATCAGCCGTTAAAATTTTCACTGAAAACCAGCTTAATTTTTCGAACCGTGTCCACTTCGATGTGTCTCACAGGTTTAGAAAAAATTTTGATCAAACAAAGCGCCAGTCTCTCAGCAACTTCCCAGACAAAGGAATTCTGACGAGGGGCTGGACGACTCCTCCCACAAGGAGTGCTCACAGGCGAATGACGTCACCGACAGGCGTGGAAAAACTCACGCATGCGCACGAGGGTTCAAGCATGTCTGACGTAAAAACATATGAATGAAATCCATATAGTTTTTGAAAAAAATAAAAAGGACTGTTACTTTATTGACAGCCCTCGTACACATAGATTCCTACACACCTAAACCGATATCTATCTATCTTATATATATATATATATATATATATATATATATATATATATATATATATATATATATATATATATATACACAAACATAAATATACACATACACATACCTACTTACATACAAAATACTATATATTTACAAGCCAAAGCAAAAAACACAAACACCCTAACCCTCATTACCCTTCCTCCTCCCTATACCTAGAAAAAACCATATTTTTGTACCGCTGTTTGAACTGGTTCATGCTTGGACATTGCTTGAGCCCCACTCCCAATCTGTTCCACATCCTCACCCCACAGACAGAAATACAGAAACCTTTTAATGTTGTTCGTGCCCACTGATGCTTTAAATTAAATTTCCCCCTCAGACTGTAATCCCCTGATCTGTTAAAAAACATATTTTTAATATTTGCTGGAAGTAAATTGTTTATTGCTTTATACACAATTTGTACTGTTTGAAAATGAACCAAGTCTGTGAATTTTAAGAATTTGGATTGTAAAAATAGTGGATTTGTATGATCTCTATAGCCAGTATTATGAATAATTCTTATAGCTCTTTTCTGCATTACTGATAGTGATTGTGTTGTACCTTTATAAGTATTACCCCATACCTCTGCACAGTACTGTAAATATGGTAAAACCAGTGAGCAGTAAAGAATGCGGAGTGAGTTGTGGTCCAGAATATGTTTCGCTTTGTTTAGAACTGAAATGCTTCTTGACAGTTTACTTTGTATATGTTTTATATGAGTCTTCCAGTTTATCTTATCATCTATTATCACCCCCAGAAACTTATTTTCATGTACCCTTTCAATATCTACCCCCTCGACTTGTAACTGAACCTGTATGTCTGTATTACAATAGCCAAATAACATGTATTTTGTTTTACTTAAGTTTAATGATAATTTGTTTCTGTCAAACCATATTTTCAATTTTCCCATTTCTATACTGATCCTCCTCAGTAACTCCTGCAAATCCCCCCTGAACAAAAAATGCTTGTGTCATCTGCAAATAATACTAATTTTAATATTTTGGAAACATTGACAATATCATTTATATAAATTAGAAACAGTTTTGGACCCAATACTGACCCCTGTGGGACGCCACAAGCATCGTCCAAGCATGATGATGTATATTCCCCCAACTTCACAAACTGTTTTCTGTTACTTAAGTAGCTTCTCACCCAGTGCAACACCAACCCCCTAATCCCATACTGTTCAAGTTTATTGATTAATATGTCATGATTGATTGTATCAAAAGCCTTTTTAAGGTCTATAAATATTCCAACTGAATGTAATTTGTGGTCTATGGCGTTTGTAATCTCCTCAACTGATTCTATTAATGCAATTGATGTTGAACTATGTGCTTTGAATCCATATTGACTATCAGTAAGTAATTTATGTTTATTTATGAATTTGTCTAATCTATTATTGAATAACTTTTCTAATAATTTGGAAAATTGTGGAAGCAAAGAAACAGGTCTATAATTTGTGAAGTGGTGTCTATCCCCAGTCTTATACAGCGGCACAACCTTAGCTATTTTCATTTGATTGGGAAATTTACCGGTTTGAAATGATAAGTTACAGATGTATGTTAATGGTTCTACAATCCATTCAATGACCTGTTTTACCACCACCATATCAATTTCATTTAAATCGGTAGATGTTTTATATTTACAATTATTCACAATGTCTATAATTTCATTTCCATCCACTGCTGTGAGGAACATTGAACAGGGATTTCTTTCTATGAGATTATTATCCCAATCCTCAGGTTGGGAATCGGGAATTTTTTCTGCCAAGCTTGGTCCAATATTTACAACAAAATTATTAAAACCGTTGACTACTTCATCCTTATTTTCCTTCTTGACATTATTATCAATGAAATACTGAGGGTAACTCTGTTTTTTATTACCATTTTTGATAATGCTATTTAATATATCCCATATTCCTTTAATATTGTTTTTGTTATTATATAATATGTTACTATAATATTCCTTCCTACATACCCGTATAATATTAGTTAATCTATTTTTGTATTTCTTATATCTATTTTCTGCCTCTTTCGTCTTTAGTTTTATGAATTCTCTATACAGTGTATTTTTCTTATTACATGCATTTCGTAACCCTTTCGTCATCCATGGTCGATCTTGGCTTTTTGTTTTCTGTAGTCTTGTTTAATTGGACAATTTTTATCATATAATGATGTAAATATTTGTAAAAAAGTTTCATATGCACTATCAACATCACTTTCACTGTATACCTTTTCCCAGTTTTGCTCCTGTAAATCCTTCTTTAGTGTGTTCATGTTTTCCTCTGTCCGCACTCGCCTGTATTTTATTTTCTCCTCTGGCTGATTCCGCCGATGGTTTCTATTATAAACGATGAAAACTGGTAGATGATCACTAATGTCATTGATTAATAATCCACTCACAGTGTTATTCTCAATATCATTGCTGAATATATTATCAATTAAGGTAGCACTATGGGATGTAATTCTGCTTGGCCTGGTGATTTTTGGATATAAACTCATACTGTACATTATACTGATAAATTCATCTGTTATTTATACTTATTTGGATTGAGCAGATCAATATTTAAGTCACCACAAATGAACACAGTTTTTTGATTAGTTTTTGAGAACATTTTTCACATACAGTCAGTGAATGTTCTGATATAGCAATTATGTTAAATATATTTTTTTTAAATTGACTTAAATATTCTTTAATGTTGTTAAAGTTTGCATACAGACTTCTGCTGTTGAAATGGATTATTGATAATTTGTTATCCGTTTTAATGATCCGATTAAACTGTTCATCTGTATAATAGCAACAACTGTCATTGATATTTGAGAAGAAATTATTGTCCGGGTCTATATCGTGCTCCAAGTCCAGTACATTGTGGTCTGTGTATTTAAATGTTCTCAGTTCTACTTTTCCATGATCAGCAATCCTGTGAGTTCCTTTAAGTTTCCGTCCCTGTTTTAACAATGCCATTTTATGTTTTCTGTTGACAAACCTCATTCTAACTGCTCGCTTGTCTCCATCCTCTCTCCTGGGCAGGGGGTGGCACGCTTCAATGTTATTACAGTCCATTTGAATACCTTTAGATTGCAGGAAGTCAGCCACCTGTTGTTCCACTGAGCTGGCCTCCTGCTCACTGGCCTCCCCTCCGCTGTCTTCTGACACCGCCCGTGCGTAGGATCGAGGTTTAATATGAATTCCTGTAATAATAACGTCATTCATCCTTGTGTACTGTTCCAACTCCGCAACACGGTTCTCCAGGTACACCAGACGCCGGTCTTTCTCGGCATTCTGGATCCGGAGAGCCTTCACTTCTTCCACCAGCTCCATAATGGATTTCTGCTGCATTTTAACAACAGAGATTTCCTCAGACAATATAGATATCGTCTCCCTCCTCCGCCGTCAGTGCCTTCTTCGGACCCATGGTCAGATAACTCCGCGCTGGCGTCTCGGGCCTCGGTAAAGCCGCGCTGGTGGAACTGCGCTGGCGCCTCGGGCTTCAGGTGGAGCCGCGCCGGTGGAACTGCGCTGGTGCTTCAGGCTTCAGGTGGAGCCGCGCCGGTGGATGTGCGCTGACGCCTCGGGCCTCGGTGAAGCCGCGCCGGTGGAACTGCTCTGACGCCTCGGGCTTCAGGTGGAGCCACGCCGGTGGAGCCGCGCCGGTGGAACTGCGCTGACGCCTCGGGCTTCAGGTGGAGCCGCACCGGTGGAACTGCGCTGGCGCCTCGGGCTTCAGGTGGAGCTGTGCCGGTGGAACTGCGCTGGCGCCTCGGGCTTCAGGTGGAGCTGTGCCGGTGGAACTGCGCTGGCGCCTCGGGCTTCAGGTGGAGCCACGCCGGTGTATGTGCGCTGACGCCTTGGGCTTCAAAAGTAGCCGCGCCAGTGGAAAACAATCCTGCTGCGGATCAGCAAACTTCACACTAATAATGTGATTATTAACTGTCAGATGACAATGTAAAACCTCTTAATCATTCTAAAGTCGATTGTAAGCAGAAACAAGGCAGTTTAAGCGCAAACGGGGCGATAATCTCTTAATTGCTGCTAGCGCTCAGTTATGACGCTGCTAGCGCTCCGCCATCTTAGGTTATGGTATATGCTATCCGAGTCACAGAATGGTGTATGGTCGCTAAGAAAACACTAAGAAGGTAGACAAGCACGCTACTGATGTTTTAGAAGCATTCATATGCTGTTCACAACAAAATTAATTGATCTGATTTACTTGACTCTTTGTTGTTTGCTTAATTTGGGAGGGGGTGGAGAACATAACAATTGATGGATGGCAAGTCATCCAACATAAATATTGGATGAAGAAAAGTTATACTGGACTCGGCTACACCTTGTCCAATATATGGTGAATATATGGGGTGAATGTGAGGCATAATTGTAAAGCGCTTTGAGCATCTGATGCAGATGGAAAAGCGCTATATAAATGCAGTCCATTTATCCTTCCATCCATCCATCCATCCATTTTCTTCCGCTTTATCCGGAGTCGGGCCACGGGGGCAGCAGCTCAAGCAAAGCCGCCCGGACCTCCCGATCCACACACACCTCCCCCAGCTCCTCCGGGGGAACCCCAAGGCGTTCCCAAGCCAGCTGAGAGATGTAGTCCCTCCAGCGTGTCCTGGGTCTTCCCCGGGGCCTCCTCCCAGCGGGACGTGCCCGGAACACCTCTCCAGCGAGGCGTCCTGGGGGCATCCGGAAAAGATGCCCGACCCACCTCAACTGATTCCTTTCGACGTGGAGGACCAGCGGCTCGACTCCGAGCTCCTCCCGAGTGACCGAGCTCCTCACCCTATCTCTAAGGGAGCGCCCAGCCACCCTGCGGAGGAAACTCATCTCGGCCGCTTGTACTCACGATCTCGTTCTTTTGATCATGGGCCAAATCTCATGACCATAGGTGAGGATCGGAACGTAGATCAATCGGTAAATCGAGAGCTTTGCCCCCCTCCTCAGCTCTCTCTTCACCACGACGGTCCAATACAGCGACCCCATCACTGCAGATGCTGCACCGATCCGTCTATCGATCTCACGCTCCATTCGTCCCTCACTCGTGAACAAGACCCCAAGATAGTTAAACTCCTCCACTTGAGGCAAGGACACTCCACCGACCTGAAGAGGGCAAAGCACCTTTTTCCGGTCGAGAACCATGGCCTCGGATTTGGAGGTGCTAATTTTCATCCTGGACGCTTCACACTCGGCTGCAAACCACCCCAGTGCATGCTGAAGGTCCTGATTTGACGAAGCCAACAGAACCACATCGTCCGCAAACAGCAGAGACGAGATTCTGTGGTTCCCAAACCAGACCCCCTCTACACCCTGGCTGCGCCTATAAATTCTCTGCATAAAAATAATGAACAGAACCGGTGACAAAGGGCAGCCCTGGCGGAGGCCAACGTGCACTGGAAACAGGTTTGACTTACTACAGGCAATGCGAACCAAGCTCCTGCTGCGGTCGTACAGGGACCGGATAGCCCTTAGCAAAGGACCCCGGACCCCGTCCTCCTGGAACACTCCCCACAGGGTGCCCCGAGGGACACGGTCGAACGCCTTCTCCAGATCCACAAAACACATGTGGACTGGTTGGGCAAACTCCCATGAACCCTCGAGCACCCGATGGAGCGTGTAGAGCTGGTCCAGTGTGCCGCGACCAGGACGAAAACCACACTGCTCCTCCTGAATGTGAGGTTCGACCATCAGTCGAATTCTCCTCTCCAGTACTCTGGAATAGACCTTACCGGGGAGGCTGAGGAGTGTGATCCCCCTATAGTTGGAACACACCCTCTGGTCCCCCTTCTTAAACAGAGGGACCACCACCCCGGTCTGCCAATCCAGAGGCACTGTCCCCGATCGCCACGTGATGTTGCAGAGGCGTGTCAGCCAAGACAACATCCAGACACTTAAGGTACTCAGGACGGATTTCATCCACCCCAGGAGCGTTGCCACCGAGGAGCTTTCTAACCACCTCGGTGACTTCGGCCCGGGTAATGGATGAGTCCGCCTCTGAGTCCCCAGTCTCTGCTTCCTCTTCAGAAGACGTGACGATGGGATTGAGGAGATCCTCGAAGTACTCCTTCCACCGCCCGACAACATCCCCAGTCAGGGTCAACAGCTCCCCTCCTGCACCGTAAACAGTGCTGGTGGAGAGCTGCTTCCGCCTCCTGAGGCGTCGGACGGTTTGCCAGAATCTCTTTGAGGCCGACCGATAGTCCTCCTGCATAGCCTCCCCGAACACCTCCCAGACCTGAGTTTTTGCCTCTGCGACCGCATGGGCTGTGGCACGCTTGGCCTGCCGGTACCTGTCAGCTGCCTCTGGGGTCCCACCTACCAACAAAGATAAGTAGGACTCCTTCTTCAGCTTGACGGCATCCCTTACTTCCGGTGTCCACCACCGGGTTCGGGGATTGCCGCCGCGACAGGCACCAGAGACCTTGCGACCACAGCTATGAGCAGCCACATCGACAATGGAGGTGGAGAACATGGTCCACTCGGACTCCATGTCTCCAACCTCCCCCGGGATCTGGGAGAAGCTCTCCCGGCGATGGGAGTTGAAGACCTCGCTGACAGAGGGTTCCGCCAGTCATTCCCAGCAGACCCTCACAATACGTTTGGGCCTGCCAGGTCTGACCGGCTTCCTACCCTCCCAGCGGATCCAACTCACCACCAGGTGGTGATTAGTCGACAGCTCTGCCCCCTCTTCACTCGAGTGTCTGAGACATGTGGCCGAAGGTCAGATGATACGACTACAACGTCGATCATCGATCTCCGGCTCAGGGTGTCCTGGTGGCACGTGCACTTATGGACACCCTTGTGCTCGAACATGGTGTTTGTGATGGACAAACTGTGACTAGCACAGAAGTCCAACAACTGAACACCATTCGGGTTCAGATCGGGGAGGCCGTGCTTCCCGATCACCCCCCTCCAGGTCTCACTGTCACCGCCCACGTGGGCATTGAAATCCCCCAGGAGAATAATGGAGTCCCCAGTCGGAGTGCTATCTAGTACTCCTCCCAGGGACTCCAGGAAGGTCGGGTACTCTGCACTGCCGCTCGGCCCGTAGGCCGAGACAACGGTGAGAGACCTGTCCCTGACCCGAAGGCGTAGGAACAGGTCCAATATAACTTTTCTTCATCCAATATTTCTCTATGTTGGACTCCTTACCATCCATTATTTGTATTATATATATGAGGTCTATTAGAAAAGAAACCGTTTTATTAAAAAAAAAAACTATATGGATTTGATTCATATGTTTTTACGTCAGCCAAGCTTGAACTTTGGTGCGCATGCGTGAGTTTTTCCACGCCTGTCTGTGACGTCATTCGCCTGTGAGCACGCCTTGTGGGAGGAGTGGTCCAGCCCCCTCGTCAGAATTCCTTTGTCTGAGAAGTTGCTGAGAGACTGGCGCTGTGCTTCATCAAATTTTTTTCCAAAACTGTGAGGCACATCCGAGTGGACACCATTCGACAAATTAAGTTGGTTTTCGGTGAAAATTTTAACGGCTGATGAGAGACTTTGGATTGTTTCTATCGCTGTAAGGACTTCCCACGGAGTGGGATGTCACGCAGCGCTCTGAGGTGACGTCGTCATCCTGTTTCAAGCTGAAAACCTCCAAATTTAAGCCTCTGTTGACCCAGGACGTCGTGAGAGAACAGAGAACTTTCAGAAGAGGTCGGAATCAGCAGTTTATCCGGACATTCCACTGTTAAAGGAGATTTTTTTAATGAAAGACGTGCAGACGGATTGGCGTGTTGGCTCGCAGCCGGCGCAGCGCACCCGCCACAGGAAAAACACCTCCGTGTTGATAACCATTTGTAAAATCCAGGCGGCTTTTGGTGGCTTTCAGTTGAGTGAGTATCTGAGAAATTGTTTAACAGCAGGGCATGTTCCAACTTGTCCTTAAGGCTTCCAACGGAGGTGTTTTTCTTAATCCCCTCGTTGCTCCCACTATGTAGTGGGCACGTTGCATGGCAGCAGCCTCACATCGGGGTGAATGTGATGCATTGATGTGTGAAGTGCTTTGAGCGTCTGATGCAGATGGAAAAGCGCTAAATAAATGCAGTCCATTTACCATTTATTTATTTAGATACGAAGAGGAGTTCTCCTGTCTGGACCCATGTGGCGGAATTAGCTGAGGTGTGCTGTTACTCAGCCAGTTACAGTAAATTGGTAACAGCAAATAACTAAATAGCAATTAATTTAGTATTATTAAAGTGCATCCAAAGTATCATACAGTAAACTGGAAGAAATGGACATTTTCACTGCTTGTTATTTTGTTTATACACGGACAGACGGTCACACAAGACTGAAAACAAGACCCCCAAATGAGCGTGTGGTTGTAAAGTGTACAGTAATAAATGGGGAGGAAATGATTTATTTCTTTTACTGATGTGCAGCATGTGTGAGAATTACAATTAAAACATGATCAAAAACCCATTTTGTTTGCACAGAATTTAATACCTGGAGTATCTCAGAAGATTTAGTAAGGCCTGTCTGCACCATCATCTGACATAATGGATATCTGCTGTCGTCGGAGGAGTACAGTGCCATTGTGTTTTGGTTCAGTTCACATATGTTGACTATTTGCCTGATTCACTTGTCTGGATTGAGATTGATGTCAGTGCATTGTAAACACGTTTCCTGTCATCTTTGAAGTATTTTAATGAGAATACAATGTGAAAAACCCAGAGTTCCTCTTAATCTCACGGTAAAATATTCTGACGAGTTGCCTTCGAAAAACTTTAGCAAAGTATAACCAGGGCAAAGGAACTTTCTTGTACTGACTATGAGGTAGCTTCTACATATGGAGCCTTCCTATGTCAGCCACTGAATACACACGCTGGACAAGATTAGACTAATATATAAATATCCAGCATCTGTGGATAAGAATTCATGAAAGCTAATTAAGCTTGTCAATGTAACAGTAATGAGGTATGTTCATCATGAGGAGGCTCATGACATATTAATTATGGACCTAATTGTCTATCTTCCTGCCAGCTTTGTTCCAAAAAAAGCTTTAATATCAAAATTAGCTGTACTGCTTTAGTCTCTGCGGTGGCTTATGAGTTCTCTCAGGGTGTGTTTAGTTGTAGCCACTTGTTTTATCTGATTATAAACCTTTTAGCAATAGCTTTTTTAGCCATCACATGTATGACAGACTGGAAGCAATTTATTACATGTGATTTATCACAAGTTCTCATCATGCTGTATCTGTTACGGTTGTGCCGATGGAGCCAAACTAGGACCCAAATGTGGGACGCTGAGGTGAAAAGCAAAGTGCAATTTATTGGAGGAAATGTGATACAGAGTTCTGGAATGTGCAAGAGGTCCCAGAGGCAGGAGACGCAGACTGGACCAGAACAGGTGTGGTGATGATGAGAGCCCGGAGCCAGGTGACCGCCCACAGAGCTGACTGGAAACAGGATCACTGGAAGGAATGAACAGAGATGGATTAGGAGGCTGAGAAAAACACATAATTCTACAAACACAGTAGAGGTGTTGGGAAGGTGTCGTAGCACGGACCCACAACAGGGGGCGCAAATGAACGGACAATGAGTAAGCCAAAAGGTAACAATTTAATGTTGTGACAATACACAACTAAATATACAGAAATTGCAAAGTCAATTAACACCAGGTGACGTGTGGGCAGGCTCGAAGATAGAAGACCCCGACGAGAGAGAGGCCGCGTCCCACACGGCCTCCACCACCAACGGTCTGAAGAACACCGGAGCCGCCAAGTCCCGAGTCCCCAGGTGACCTCTGTCTTCGGCTGTCGAACCTGGTACTGCTGGCAAAAAGCAGAGACAAGATGAATGAGTGTAAGTCCTTACACTCAGTGGTCTATAGTCTGTACACAGTCAGGAGGACCTCCACCTCCGAATCACACACTCGTGCAGCTCCTTGTGTAACCACTTATCTGTAGCGCTGTCGTCGTTGTCACGCCACACGCCAATTCCCCAGATAAGGGCGAACACCACAGGATACCGGCTGCAACAGAAGTTCAGAATTCACTCAACGATATGAGTCAGCAGAGAAGTTACCTCTCGGTAGTCGTTTTCTCGGCGGGGAGGTGGAGTTGCAGTCCGGCTTAAGTACTGGTGTAGATGAGTGACAGCTGGTGTGATGAGTGACAGCTGTCACTTCCTCTGGGTCTGGCGCCCTCTCGTGCTTGGAGCCCGCACTCCAAGCAGGGCGCCCTCTGGTGGTGGTGGGCCAGCAGTACCTCCTCTTCAGCGGCCCACACAACAGGACCCCCCCCTCAACGGGCGCCTCCTGGGCGCCGACCGGGCTTGTCCGGGTGACGTCTGTAGAAATCGGCCAGGAGGGCCGGGTCCAGGATGAAGCTCCTCTTCACCCAGGAGCGTTCTTCAGGTCCATACCCCTCCCAGTCCACCAGATATTGGAACCCCCGGCCCTTATGACGGACGTCCAGGAGCCTGCGGACCGTCCAAGCAGGTTCCCCGTCGATGAGCCGGGCAGGAGGCGGCGTGGGTCCAGGTGCACAGAGGGGCGAGGTGTAGTGTGGTTTGAGACGGGACACGTGGAAGACAGGGTGGATCCGCAGCGAAGCCGGGAGACGGAGCTTCACTGCGGCCGGGTTGATGATCTTGAGGATAGGGAATGGTCCAATGTATCTGTCCTTCAACTTGGTTGAGTCCACACAGAGGGGGATATCCTTTGTTGATAGCCACACCTCCTGCCCGGGCTGGTACGTGGGGGCCGGGGACCGTCGGCGGTCTGCATGGGACTTGGCCCTCGTCCGGGCCTTCAACAGGGCAGAGCGGGCGGTCCGCCACACCCGGCGACATCTCCTGAGGTGGGCCTGGACCGAGGGCACACCGACCTCTCCCTCCACCAGCGGGAACAATGGGGGCTGGTACCCCAAACACACCTCAAAAGGGGAGAGGCCGGTAGCAGACGAAACTTGGCTGTTGTGGGCATACTCGATCCAGGTCAGATGGTGACTCCAGGCCGCCGGATGTGCGGAGGTGACACACCGAAGGGCCTGCTCCAACTCCTGGTTGGCCCGCTCTGCCTGGCCGTTGGTCTGGAGGTGGTACCCGGACGAGAGACTCACGGTGGCCCCCAGCTCCTTGCAGAAACTCTTCCACACCTGTGAAGAGAACTGGGGACCACGATCTGAGACGATGTCCGAAGGTATCCCATGCAGCCGCAAGACGTGGTGAACCAGGAGGTCTGCTGTCTCCTGGGCCGTCGGGAGCTTCGGGAGGGCCACGAAGTGGGCCGCCTTGGAGAACCGGTCCACTATCGTGAGGATTACGGTGTTGCCCTGGGACGGCGGGAGGCCCGTGATGAAATCCAGGCCGATGTGAGACCAGGGGCGATGAGGCACTGGCAGGGGTTGGAGGAGGCCCGTCGTCCTCCGATGGTCTGCCTTGCCCCAGGGACGCCCACCAGAAGCGCTGCTGGACTACTGCCACGGTCCTACCCACTCCGGGATGACAGGAGAGCTTGGACCCGTGACAGAAGTCCAATACGGCAGCTCTTGCCTCTGGTGGGACGTACAGTCTGTCCTTGGGGCCAGTCCCCGGGTCCGGGCTCCTGGTCAGGGCCTCCCGGACGGTCTTCTCCACGTCCCAGGTAAGGGCGGCCACGACAGTGGACTCGGGGATGATGGTCTCGGTGGGGTTCGACAGCCCCGCTTTGGCTTCTTCTTCGTGCACCCGGGACAATGCATCTGATTTTTGGTTCTTGGTCCCGGGGCGATATGTAATCCGGAAGTCAAAGCGCCCGAAGAAGACCAGCGGGCTTGCCTGGGGTTCAGCTGCTTGGCGGTCCGGATGTACTCCAGGTTCCGATGGTCAGTGAAAACCGTGAAGGGCAACGACGCCCCCTCCAGCAGGTGTCTCCACTCTTCAAGAGCCTCCTTCACCGCAAGAAGTTCCCGATTGCCAACGTCATAGTTCCGTTCAGCTGGGGTCAACCTGCGGGAATAAAAGGCACAAGGATGGAGAACTTTATCAGCCTCCACGCTCTGGGACAGCATGGCTCCTATCCCTGAGTCAGAGGCGTCCACTTCTACTACGTACTGGCGATCAGGATCAGGCTGCACCAGAACTGGTGCAGTCAAGAACCGGCGTTTCAACTCCTGGAACGCGGCTTCGCACCGATCCGACCAGGTGAAGGGGACCTTGGTGGAGGTCAGGGCAGTCAGGGGGCTAACTACCTGACTGTAACCTTTGATGAACCTCCTGTAAAAAGTTGCAAAGCCGAGGAACTGCTGTAGTTTCCTGCGGCTTGTTGGTTGGGGCCAATCTCTCACCGCCGCAACCTTAGCCGGATCAGGTGCGACGGAGTTGGAGGAGATGATGAACCCCAGGAAGGACAAAGAAGTGCGGTGGAACTCGCACTTCTCGCCCTTCACAAACAGCCGGTTC
Source organism: Thalassophryne amazonica (assembly GCF_902500255.1). Classification (NCBI taxonomy): domain Eukaryota; kingdom Metazoa; phylum Chordata; class Actinopteri; order Batrachoidiformes; family Batrachoididae; genus Thalassophryne; species Thalassophryne amazonica. The sequence continues at coordinate 115,397,819 of NC_047111.1, read as the reverse complement.
TCCAGCAACCGCTGTAGGACCTGACGTACATGCTGGACATGGGTCTCATGGTCCGGGGAAAAGATGAGTATATCGTCCAGATATTTGAAGACGAACCGATGCAGGAAGTCCCGCAAGACGTCATTTACCAAAGCTTGGAACATTGCGGGGGCGTTAGTGAGGCCGAACGGCATGACCAGGTACTCGAAATGACCTAATGGGGTGTTGAATGCCGTCTTCCATTCGTCTCCCTTCCGGATCCGAACCAGGTGGTACGCATTTCTAAGATCCAATTTCGTAAAGATTTGGGCTCCATGCAGGGGCGTGAACACTGAATCCAACAGAGGTAACGGGTATCGGTTGCGAACCGTGATCTCGTTCAGCCCTCTGTAATCAATGCATGGACGGAGTCCGCCGTCCTTCTTGCCCACAAAAAAGAAACCAGCACCCATCGGGGAGGTGGAGTTCCGAATCAGCCCGGCAGCTAAGGAGTCCCGGATGTAGGTCTCCATTGATTCGCGTTCCGGACGTGAGAGGTTGTACAACCTACTGGACGGGTACTCAACGCCCGGGACTAAATCGATGGCACAATCATACGGTCGGTGCGGAGGAAGCGTGAGCGCCAGATCTTTGCTGAAAACGTCAGCAAGATCATGGTACTCCTCTGGCACCGCCGATAGATTGGGGGGGACTTTGACCTCCTCATTAGCTGTAGTGCCGGGGGGAACCGAGGATCCTAAACACTCCTGGTGGCAGGTTTCGCTCCACTGCGTCACAACCCCGGACGGCCAATCGACCCGGGGATTGTGCTTCACCATCCATGGAAAACCCAAGATCACTCGGGAGGTAGACGGTGTTACATGGAACACTATCTCCTCCCTGTGATTCCCAGACACAACCAAGGTCACTGGTTGTGTCTGATGTGTGATTAATGGAAGCAGGGTGCCATCTAGTGCTTGCACCTGCACTGGTGCCGGCAGAGCCACCAGAGGGAGCCCTACTTCCTTTGCCCATCTGCTGTCCAGCAGATTCCCTTCTGACCCCGTGTCTATCAGTGCTGGGGCGTGAAGGGTTAACTCCTCACAAAGGATTGTTACTGGGATTCGTGCCGATCTGCGGGGTCTTTCCGCGTGTGTGTTATGGCCCACCCTTAGCCCAGTTTCTAAGGACGGGCGTTGTAGTTTGACCGTTCAGGGCAGTCCCTCTGCATGTGCTCACAAGAGCCGCAGACAAAACACTCCCCGCGGGCCAGTCTCCTTTGTCTGACATTTAATCTTACTTTGGCCCTGCTCGTGTCCATAGCCTCCTCAGCAGGGGGAGCTGTAGCCCCACGGGGCTCTCTGGCAGTGAAGCGTGGGGACGACGTCACCTTGTCGGAACCGGAAGGGGGAGGGACGGCTCGTACCCGGTCACGCCCCCCGGCCTGCTCATTCAAACGGTTGTCTAAGCGTATAACCAAATCGACAAGCCCGTCAAAATCCCGTGGTTCCTCCTTAGCCAGTAGGTGCTCCTTGAGGACCGGTGACAGTCCATTTACAAAGGCGCCGCGGAGCGCAACGTTATTCCAGCCGGACCTCGCTGCCGCGATGCGGAAGTCGACTGCATACTCGGCTGCGCTACGGCGCCCCTGTCTCATCGACAGCAGCACGTTTGAAGCGGTCTCTCCTCTGTTGGGATGATCAAACACTTGTTTGAACTCCCGTACAAACCCAGTATAAGACGTTAGGAGCCGTGAGTTCGACCAGTGGTACGTCTGATTCAGGCCCAGGACCAGCCAGAGGAGGAGCTGCAGCAGCGCCCTGATCGTGCGCTTCCACCCTGGCGGCGAGAGCCTCCACTCTCCGATTAAGGAGGACATTCTGCTCGGTCACTAAATCCAACCGAGCCGTGAAGGCGGTTAAGATCTGCTGCAGCTCACTCAACACGCCTCCCGCTGATGCCTGCGCTCCTGGCTCTTCCATTGGCCGTCCACGCTTGAGCTGACGCCCCTCGGAATCCATGACGATGGCCGAGAAATCCTGTTGGGAAGGTGTCGTAGCACGGACCCACAACAGGGGGCGCAAATGAATGGACAATGAGTAAGCCAAAAGGTAACAATTTAATGTTGTGACAATACACAACTAAATATACAGAAATTGCAAAGTCAATTAACACCAGGTGACGTGTGGGCAGGCTCGAAGATAGAAGACCCCGACGAGAGAGAGGCCGCGTCCCACACGGCCTCCACCACCAACGGTCTGAAGAACACCGGAGCCGCCAAGTCCCGAGTCCCCAGGTGACCTCTGTCTTCGGCTGTCGAACCTGGTACTGCTGGCAAAAAGCAGAGACAAGATGAATGAGTGTAAGTCCTTACACTCAGTGGTCTATAGTCTGTACACAGTCAGGAGGACCTCCACCTCCGAATCACACACTCGTGCAGCTCCTTGTGTAACCACTTATCTGTAGCGCTGTCGTCGTCGTCACGCCACACACCAATTCCCCAGATAAGGGCGAACACCACAGGATACCGGCTGCAACAGAAGTTCAGAATTCACTCAACGATATGAGTCAGCAGAGAAGTTACCTCTCGGTAGTCGTTTTCTCGGCGGGGAGGTGGAGTTGCAGTCCGGCTTAAGTACTGGTGTAGATGAGTGACAGCTGGTGTGATGAGTGACAGCTGTCACTTCCTCTGGGTCTGGCGCCCTCTCGTGCTTGGAGCCCGCACTCCAAGCAGGGCGCCCTCTGGTGGTGGTGGGCCAGCAGTACCTCCTCTTCAGCGGCCCACACAACAAGAGGGGCCTGATACCACGTAGTCACAACTTAGTTACTGGAGAGGGTGGAAAGGCTGAACCAGGGCTTATTAGCAGCTGCAGGCGATGGGAAGCAGGTGTGGTAATCAGCTCTGTGGCACGGCACCTGGAATAAACGGGAGGGGAGGGGGAGCAGAGCAGAGTACACACCAAGACCGCGCGACAGTATCACTGGGCTGTAGGGAGCTCTACACAGTGCACTGACAGCAAGATTCCTGTTTTCTTTAAAGTATTTCAATGATAACACAATGTGAAAAACCAGCTTTCCTCATCGTCACAGGGTATAAACAACTTTGTGTCCAATTTTCTTGCCAAGAGCTAAAAACTTCATTTAGATACCAAGAAGAGTTCAACTGTCTGGACCTATGTGGAGGAATTAGCTGGGGTGTGCACTTACTCAGCCAGTAAATAACAATTATTTTAGTATTACACTATGTAACACATTTGTATTTTTGTTTTGTTCCTGGGCACACAGTGTGTTTTCTTAACCTGTTATGTCTTAAATAAATAGAAAATAGCTGTTATTCCACAGAAACTTTGCTTCTGTGATCAGGACAATGATATTTTGAAATCTGTCTGTTTTCAAGAATATTCTCGATTCGTCTTCACTACTACTGAGTAGTCTTCTAGAATATTTTTTAACTGCTAGGACTGTCCAGAATTTTCTAGAAGTTTCCAGAATTACCTAGAAATTTCAAGAAACTTTTAGAACTTTCTAGAACATTAAAAAAATATATTGAAATATAACACTTAGAAGTCAAGAACAAAAACTGTGTTACATAGTGAACATTTATACAAAGTATATATATATATATATATATATATATATATATATATATATATATATATATATATATATATATATATATATATATACACTCAACAAAAATATAAACGCAACACTTTTGGTTTTGCTCCCATTTTGTATAAGACGAACTCAAAGATCTAAAACTTTTTCCACATAAACAATATCACCATTTCCCTCAAATATTGTTCACAAACCAGTCTAAATCTGTGATAGTGAGCACTTCTCCTTTGCTGAGATAATCCATCCCACCTCACAGGTGTGCCATATCAAGATGCTGATTAGACACCATGATTAGTGCACAGGTGTGCCTTAGACTGCCCACAATAAAAGGCCACTCTGAAAGGTGCAGTTTTATCACACAGCACAATGCCACAGATGTCGCAAGATTTGAGGGAGCGTGCAATTGGCATGCTGACAGCAGGAATGTCAACCAGAGCTGTTGCTCGTGTATTGAATGTTCATTTCTCTACCATAAGCCATCTCCAAAGGCGTTTCAGAGAATTTGGCAGTACATCCAACCAGCCTCACAACCGCAGACCACGTGTAACCACACCAGCCCAGGACCTCCACATCCAGCATGTTCACCTCCAAGATCATCTGAGACCAGCCACTCGGACAGCTGCTGAAACAATTGGTTTGCATAACCAAAGAATTTCTGCACAAACTGTCAGAAACCGTCTCAGTGAAGCTCATCTGCATTCTCGTCGTCCTCATCGGGGTCTCGACCTGACTCCAGTTCGTCGTCATAACCGACTTGAGTGGGCAAATGCTCACATTCGCTCGCGTTTGGCACGTTGGAGAGATGTTCTCTTCACGGATGAATCCCGGTTCACACTGTCCAGGGCAGATGCCAGACAGCGTGTGTGGCATCGTGTGGGTGAGCGGTTTTCTGATATCAATGTTGTGGATTGAGTGGCCCATGGTGGCGGTGGGGTTATGGTATGGGCAGGCGTCTGTTATGGACGAAGAACACAGGTGCATTTTATTGATGGCATTTTGAATGCACAGAGATACCGTGACGAGATCCTGAGGCCCATTGTTGTGCCATACATCCAAGAACATTACCTCATGTTGCAGCAGGATAATGCACGGCCCCATGTTGCAAGGATCTGTACACAATTCTTGGAAGCTGAAAATGTCCCAGTTCTTGCATGGCCGGCATACTCACCGGACATGTCACCCATTGAGCATGTTTGGGATGCTCTGGACCGGTGTATACAACAGCGTGTACCACTTCCTGCCAATATCCAGCAACTTCGCACAGCCATTGAAGAGGAGTGGACCAACATTCCACAGGCCACAATTGACAACCTGATCAACTCTATGCGAAGGAGATGTGTTGCACTGCATGAGGCAAATGGTGGTCACACCAGATACTGACTGGTATCCCCCCCCAATAAAGCAAAACTGCACCTTTCAGAGTGGCCTTTTATTGTGGGCAGTCTAAGGCACACCTGTGCACTAATCATGGTGTCTAATCAGCATCTTGATATGGCACACCTGTGAGGTGGGATGGATTATCTCAGCAAAGGAGAAGTGCTCACTATCACAGATTTAGACTGGTTTGTGAACAATATTTGAGGGAAATGGTGATATTGTGTATGTGGAAAAAGTTTTAGATCTTTGAGTTCATCTCATACATATATATATATATATATATATAGTAAGTCCCTTTGGCTGCTCCCTTGTTTGCACTTGGGGTAACAGCAAATCCAAGGCGGATCTGCATGTTGAATTGGCACAGGTTTTACACCGGATGCCCTTCCTCACGCAACTTCATATTACATGGAGAAATGTGGCATAGGTGGGATTTGATCCCGGAACCTTCTGCACTGAAACCAAGTGCATTAACCACTTGGCCACCACCCCTGCTATATATTATACAAATTAAGTTATATTGGACGAGGTGTGGGCAGCACGGTGGCTTAGTGGTTAGCACTGTTGCCTCACAGCGAGAAGGTTGTGGGTTCGATTCCCGTGGCCTTTCTGTGTGGAGTTTGCATGTTCTCCCCGTGTTTGCATGGGTTTCCTCCGGGTGCGCCGGTTTCCTCCCACATCCAAAGACATGCGGGTTAGGTGGATTGGAATCTTTAAAATTGTCCGTAGGAGTGTGTGTGGGTGTGTCTATGTTTGTTTGTCTATTTGTGGCCCTGCGACAGACTGGGGTACTGGGTGTACCCCACCTCTTGCTCTATGACTGCTGGGATAGGCTCCAGCCCCCCGTGACCCTTAATTGGACTAAGCGGTAGAAGATGGATGGATGGATGAGGCATCATCTAATATTTCTCTAAGTTGGACGACTTGCCATCCATCAGTTGTTATGTTCTCCACCCCCTCCCAATTTAAGCAAACAACAAAGAGTCAAGTAAATTAGATCAATTTATTTTGTTGTGAACAACATATGAATGCTTCTAAAACGTCAATAGCGTGCTTGTCTACCTTCTTAGTGTTTTTGGCGTCCTTGGAGTTCAATATTTCCACCAGTTCCTCCCCTGTGAACTCGGCAAACCTCGCTGGCAGACGATTTTCTGCTGTTGTTGACATGTTTGTTGCCATTTTGTTCAACCAGCGTCTGTCAGCAAGTTCCTGACCTCTGCTACGTCATTAGTGATGTCATCTCATGAATAATTGTATGCCACGCTCTGATTGGCTAGCTGTTGGCAGTAAGCTCTAATGCTATTGGTCAGTGGGAACCGATCCAATATAACTTTTGGTCCTAGCCTTTTTGGATCCCTTTGGATCCAACATAACTTTCTGGTGCCAGGCATGTCAAAATACAAATGAATGGTAAATGATGGACAGAAAGGCTAATCTGTGATTGGCTATTGCAATCTGAGTGGAGAACACACACACACACACACACACACACACACACACACATATATATATATATATATATATATATATATATATATATATATATATATATATATATACACACATACAAAATGCTTGGGAATCCGACGAGAGCGGTCGCATCTCCTCCACTCTCACTTATCACTCTGCCTTTAACCTTCAAGTCCCTACTTCACCAGACTGTGAATTCCTCAAAACTATATTGGATTCTGGATCTATTGGACTACTATTGGATTAACCACGGAATTGATCAGCTGGTCTCTGAACGCTATTGACACCATTTTTTTTCTACAAGAAGGTCAGGACCGGGGGATCCTATCTGCCCAGATGCAACGTATCCTGCGGGCTATGTCCTCGACTCCTGGGGATCTTGGCGTGTTGCATGCTTGGCGCCCTTCTCTGTTGAGGATATCGAGGATTTATTCATTTTTGGTCTCATGGCAACAGGGCTGGTACTTTTTGGCTTATGTGCTGCCCTGATCTACCGGAAAATTGGCAAGACGGCGGCATCAAGAACCATGGGCCCTCGCTTGTCCGTCATGATTAATGAGGTTGGCAAGGCAATGCATTCTCAGACTGTGTTGACTCTTGAACTCAGACACAAATTGGATGATACCTTGGAGCTGATGCATGCTTTGCAGTTGAAGCTGAAGGTTTTGGAGGCCGGTTAATATTCTTAATTCATAATTGGGAATATTCTTAATTCATAATTGTGATTTGGTTGTTCAAGTGGAACTGTTAAAAGTGTTTTTCACTGCTCAGCTGCAACACTCCAGGCTTATCTAGCCTCAAGGACAAATTTCCCATTGTTTACCTCCAAAGGAATTTATTCAGGCCTTGGTGAGATTATTCGGCTCCATTCTTATCTCAACCCACAAATACAATAAACTGACAGACTTACACATGGACTGAAGCATGCTCCAGCTTTTCCCTTTACCTCCCTTCCTGGTATCATTTGGATTGTGTCCTTTAAGCTAAAGTGGTTGAAAATGGAAGTGGGAATAGATGTTTTTTTTTTTTACTTCCCCCCACTCCTTTTGGACTATATCATTTTATTTTTGGTTAAAGGGGTAGGTGTTAATAAGCTTTCCTTCTGCCTATACCCTTTCAGGCACACGGATGCACTGTTAAATCCAGTTTCTTTCTTCGTTGTAAGTTTTTGTTGTTTTAGACTGTGTGTGCTGAATAAATTCATTCATTCATTCATTCATATAAATTGACATGAAATTTTAATTTCCCAGCTTGACTTTGCACACTTCCATCTGCACATAGCACATCCTTATGCATGTCCACATAGAACTAACAGCTTCCCTCTTATCCCACTTCCTGTATAGTGGCTATAATGAATCTTTTATGATTTCATAATACATCCAATTATTCCACCCCTGTTAAAATCAATGCACCACCTGAAACCACTTTGGCTCGCCTTTGTATAATCTGCGAGCCTCATTTGCTTGCATAGTCTCACCGTAATTGTAAGCACCAGCCTGAAGACAAGCAGAGAAAATTTAAGGCGTTTTCTTATGGAGATGAGTTACATCCACCCGGTGCAGAGAAACTGTTATTGTTATATCGCCTGTTCATTCAGTTCAGCCCGGCAGCACATCCACATTGGGTCAGTTTTTAACCAGTCTCATTTTGATAGTGTTGGAAGAATGTGAGAGCGATGCAGTCTGAAATGAGAAATCTGTTTTGAGGAAGAGGAGAGTGTACATTTGGTAACGACTTCTTCATAAATGAAGCGATGGATTAAAGCCGTCTGTCTGGGCAGCTGATTTACAATAAAACAGAGCAGAAAGAGGAAGAAGCATGATGTGCAAACTGCCAATCTGCCTGCTGCACAACAGCTCTGCAGAATGCACAAATGTGATTTACTCTAAGACATAAAAAGAGCTCCGTGCTGCTCGTCTAATCTCTACTACTGCTGAGAACACATTCAAAAGACAAACAGCAAAGGAACATTATGTTGTCGGCAGTAGGAACTGAAGCATGGTGTATGCATACAAACTGTGCGATTAAAAATGTGGTTTTCATTTTTACTCTCTTCTTTATACCCACCTAAGTCCTGAAGCTCTGACATATTCAGAATTCTATGTCATTTATAAGCAGTGTTTTTACTTGACGTTATTACATGTACAGTCTAGGCCTGATTGATAACGGTACTTGACTGACTCACTAACCAATAACAGATACAAATATGTCAATAAGTCATCAAGCCTTTCATATCAGGAAACCCCTAAAAAGACCTTAGGGGGCCTGAACAGTGATGTTTGATGATGCCGAGAGCTTTGTTAGAGTTTTGTTGCTTTCTCTCTTACTTCTGTGTAGGTTCTCAGTTGTCCAGGTGGTTTCCATAGTAGAGAAGCTTGAATCTTCGACTGGACTGGGTTGCTTGATGCGAGGACATTTCGCTTCAAATCGCAGAAGCTTCCTCAGCTAAAATTCTTGCTCTGGTGGTCTGACTTCTGTCTTGACTCTTGTAGAGAAGAATAATCAAGAAGTCACAAAAGCTGGAGTTTTAAACCTAACCAGACCCCTTCTACCGAGAGGCCGACTGCTATAGGCTGGTGACTAAACAATAGCTCTAATTAGCACCTATTGTGCTCTAGTTAGCACCCTCCTAATGACAGGACAGCTGTCCCTCTCCTAATGGCTCCCTTGACGACTCTGCTGATGACATGAATGACTCATTACCATGAACAAAAGACTGAAACTCCTTTGATCTGAGTACCCCCATTGTAAACAGGGGATAAAGCGTGTCTCAGAAGGCTGGGTTTCAAATGTTTCACAAAGAATGCCTCCTTGACCCCTCTCTCAAACCATTTCTTCTCTCTGGCTAATATTTTAACTTCCTTGTCCTCAAGAGCACCACTCCTCCCACAAGCCGTGCTCACAGGCGAATGACATCATCGACAGGCGTGGAAAAACTCACGCATGCGCACGAGGGTTCAACCTTGGCTGATGTAATCGCACGTGATTCAAATCCATATAATTTAAAAAAAAAATAAAAGGACTGTTACTTTATTGACAGACCTCGTGTATATATATATATATATATATATATATATATATATATATATATACTTTCCCCTGCATGATTTCCTTTTGGACAGATGTGCCTAATGCTCTGGTCCAACATAGTCCAGAAAATACGGTAGACGTCACTGTTACAAGGTCTCTCTGGTGGATCCTTGAGTATAGTTAGAATGACTTTGTGTCAAACAAGTAGTTACTTAGGGAGACTCAGATGAGGAGTGTAATTTGCACTATGAGGGAGCATCAGCTACAAAATTCTGGCCATGTGGGGTATTTCTCTGAGCAGGATCCAGTATGTCGGTGCCTCAGCAGAAAGGACACCCATGTTTCACCTGTGACAGATAGATGGTTACTTTCAGGAGGTGGGGATGAACTGGTTTCCATCCAGGACCCAGGACAGTACTGTAGTGTAGTGGATGGGTGATGTATGGCATCAGCACATGGTACCAGACCTGAGCAGATCAGATATAATTGCTGCCGACGGTGCATCAACAAAATATGGAGCAAAGGGTGTGAATACTTATGTACGTGTGATTTCTTTCTTCTTTTTTTTTTTTACATTTTTAATAAACTTGCAAAAAAAAAAAAAAATCATGTTGTCATTATGTGGTGTTGTGAGTAGAAGTATGAGCAATTTTTTTTTTTATTTATTACATTTCGCAATAAAGCTGTAACATAAAATGTGTAAAAAGTGAAGTGCTATGAATACTTAGCGTTTGCATGGTACACTGTTGTTCATTACCATAGTGAAACACCTCTCTCCTCTCCTCCACATCCCACAAAACACTGCTACACTCAAGCTGGGCCCTGGTTATTAATCAAAGTCTGGTCATAAACCTCAGGTATTGCAGGAAAAGCACAATATTTAGCAATTTCCTTAAATATACTGCAAAGGTACCTCAAGCAATTTTTAACTGAAATTGCAAGAGGTTTTTGTTGGCTTATAATTGGGAGAGTGAACCTGTGGCTGGGTTTCTCCTTTGGGCAATTTACCTTTGCAGTGTAAATTAAGAAATGCTGCTTCTCTTGTTCAACTTGCTTTACATGAGATAGCTTTGCTTCTCCTCAAGGACTCTCAGCAGGACCGTTCTCAGGCACTCAGCCATACACTACATCAACATGCTGCTTGTTCTCTGTGCAGCTGAGGTAGATCACTGTTCCTCAATAAACTATGAAAATTCAGTAAGGTATGTCTTCTATAATACATTCCAATTCTAAGGTAGAACTCTACTAGTGTATCCTAAGGTATATCAACGAAAAGAAGAAGAGTGTAATAGAAGAGTAGAACAGAGTAGAGTAGAGCCACTTAGGTACCTGGTCTTGAGAACCAGGGATGGTAGGTTGAAAAGCTTTTTAAACCCATGGGAACTCTCCCTACACACCCAAGCGGCTCAAGAAAATGGACATATCTATTAAAGAACCCATAAACTGAAGAATCACTAAAAATCTACACCATGTAAAATAAAAATGTAAATAACGAAAATAAGCTAACTATACCTAGAAGAGTTACCGTTAAATTAGCTGTTAATAAGCCAACCGTACCTAGCTAGCCAACAAGATAAACAAAGCCAGTAACTAGCATATAAAGCATAAAAGAGTAGTTTAACCCTACAATAACGGTATTAACAAATACATATAACAACAAATGTAAACAAAAGTGTGTATTAATGTTAGCTTCCCAAACAGAAAAGAACCGACTATATTGTTAGCTATGATAAACGCAATGCTACAGCCGGCTGTTCACCTCACAAGAACGTTATGATAAACTCCCAAGTGCAATGGACTCATGTTCATTTATATCGCAAGGCTGTGTCGCCTCAAAATATCCTGGTATTGGATTATACATCAACAGTCTCAGGGGAATATTTTTATGCACCCTCTGTGAGACCGGAATGATATAAATGAAAACACGCACAGCCATGTTGGAGCAATTTGTTTTCATTAATGAGGCTATTATCAGAATGGGTGTTTTTCTATGCCGTAAATACGCCCACAGAGGCACTGCAGCGGGCACACCATCAGGCCAGAGTGGGGTTTAGCGATTTATTTATTTGAATGTGACAGATTCAGTCGTGAACTGAAAAAAAAAATGAAAGCGGAGGAGGAGGGCAGCGTCCCCGGAAGACATTTATCAGAGTGTCCCATGAGCAGATTATCTGTCAGGTTAGAAAACGCCTGTCGTCTGCACAGTCAGCCGGTGCAGATACATTGTGATGGCACTCCAACATCTACAATCTTATAATCAGAAAGAGATCAGGTCTGGGAGCATGCGCTGGTGCACGTCACCATGTCCACCACTTCCTCCTGGATGGCAACCACCCAGGCAGACAACCGGTCCATCCCCATTTCCATCATCTTTAAAGACTCTTGTCTTGACCCTTGATGTGTCATTGCTTTTTGGCCCTATTTACAGCTTACATTAAAATGTATCCTCAGCCTAATTTAATCTGATTTAATTAACCAGATTACAATTACATCTGTTAACTTTGTATCAGTTGCTGACTGCTAATATGTAAACACAGTAGCCAGTAAGCCAGTATTGATCAGTATGTCTGGTATTTATATTGTGTATTTATATTTATATTTGCAAACTGTTTTTCTTTTTTACTTTCACTTTTGATACTCTGTGTGCTTCTTACCCTGTGTGCTGCAATACAGTGCTGTTGGAACCTCAGATATCCCGAGGGAGTCTTCCCAGGGGATCAAAAAAGTTTTATCTAATCTAATCTCTAATCTAAAGCACGCTTTAAAAAGTTGAAGGGTTGGAATGGACCAGTTTAGCCATAATATCAGCGTCAGGAAACCCGACCAGGCAACTCTTATTGTGATTGTGATTGCTATGATCATTGAAATGCAGCTGTGTAACAGAGTTTTCATGAACAACCAGTAATGGGTCTGTCACTGCCAAATGTTGAACCAGTATGAAAAACAAAACCAACAGTTGTCGAGGTCAAGCTCTGCTCGTGTTTTGTCTGCAATATCACATCAATCAGTCAATCAACTTTTTTCTTATATAGCGCCAAATCACAACAAACAGTTGCCCCAAGGCGCTCCATATTGTAAGGCAAGGCCATACAAAACCATGAAAAACCCCAACGGTCAAAACGACCCCCTATGAGCAAGCACTTGGCCACAGTGGGAAGGAAAAACTCCCTTTTAACAGGAAGAAACCTCCAGCAGAACCAGGCTCAGGGAGGGGCAGTCTTCTGCTGAGACTGGTTGGGGCTGAGGGAAAGAACCAGGAAAAAGACATGCTGTGGAGGGGAGCAGAGATCGATCACTAATGATTAAATGCAGAGTGATGCATACGGAGCAAAAAAAGAAAGAAACAGTGCATCATGGGAACCCCCCCACAGTCTACGTCTAAAGCAACATAACCAAGGGATGGTCCAGGGTCACCCGATCCAGCCCTAACTATAAGCCTTAGTGAAAAGGAAAGTTTTAAGCCTAATCTTAAAAGTAGAGAGGGTATCTGTCTCCCTGATCTGAATTGGAAGCTGGTTCCACAGGAGAGGAGCCTGAAAGCTGAAGGCTCTGCCTCCCATTCTACTCTTACAAACCCTAGGAACTACAAGTAAGCCTGCAGTCTGAGAGCGAAGCGCTCTAATGGGGTGATATGGTACTACGAGGTCCCTAAGATAAGATGGGACCTGATTATTCAAAACCTTATAAGTAAGAAGAAGAATTTTAAATTCTATTCTAGAATTAACAGGAAGCCAATGAAGAGAGGCCAACACGGGTGAGATATGCTCTCTCCTGCTAGTCCCCGTCAGTACTCTAGCTGCAGCATTCTGAACCAACTGAAGGCTTTTTAGGGAACTTTTAGGACAACCTGATAATAATGAATTACAATAGTCCAGCCTAGAGGAAATAAATGCATGAATTAGTTTTTCAGCATCACTCTGACACAAGACCTTTCTGATTTTAGAGATATTGCGTAAATGCAAAAAGGCAGTCCTACATATTTGTTTAATATGCGCTTTGAATGACATATCCTGATCAAAAATAACTCCACGATTTCTCACAGTATTACTAGAGATCAGGGAAATGCCATCCAGAGTAACAATCTGGTTAGACACCATGCTTCTAAGATTTGTGGGGCCAAGTACAATAACTTCAGTTTTATCTGAGTTTAAAAGCAGGAAATTAGAGGTCATCCATGTCTTTATGTCTGTAAGACAATCCTGCAGTTTAGCTAATTGGTGTGTATCCTCTGGCTTCATGGATAGATAAAGCTGGGTATCATCTGCGTAACAATGAAAATTTAAGCAATACCGTCTAATAATACTGCCAAGGGAAGCATGTATAAAGTGAATAAAATTGGTCCTAGCACAGAACCTTGTGGAACTCCATAATTAACTTTAGTCTGTGAAGAAGATTCCCCATTTACATGAACAAACTGTAATCTATTAGACAAATATGATTCAAACCACCGCAGCGCAGTGCCTTTAATACCTATGACATGCTCTAATCTCTGTAATAAAATTTTATGGTCAACAGTATCAAAAGCAGCACTGAGGTCCAACAGAACAAGCACAGAGATAAGTCCACTGTCCGAAGCCATAAGAAGATCATTTGTAACCTTCACTAATGCTGTTTCTGTACTATGATGAATTCTAAAACCTGACTGAAACTCTTCAAATAGACCATTCCTTTGCAGATGATCAGTTAGCTGTTTTACAACTACCCTCTCAAGAATCTTTGAGAGAAAAGGAAGGTTGGAGATTGGCCTATAATTAGCTAAGATAGCTGGGTCAAGTGATGGCTTTTTAAGTAATGGTTTAATTACTGCCACCTTAAAAGCCTGTGGTACATAGCCAACTAATAAAGATAGATTGATCATATTTAAGATCGAAGCATTAAATAATGGTAGGGCTTCCTTGAGCAGCCTGGTAGGAATGGGGTCTAATAGACATGTTGATGGTTTGGATGAAGTAACTAATGAAAATAACTCAGACAGAACAATCGGAGAGAAAGAGTCTAACCAAATACCGGCATCACTGAAAGCAGCCAAAGATAACGATACATCTTTGGGATGGTTATGAGTAATTTTTCTCTAATAGTCAAAATTTTGTTAGCAAAGAAAGTCATGAAGTCATCACTAGTTAAAGTTAATGGAATACTCAGCTCAATAGAGCTCTGACTCTTTATCAGCCTGGCTACAGTGCTGAAAAGAAACCTGGGGTTGTTCTTATTTTCTTCAATTAGTGATGAGTAGAAAGATGTCCTAGCTTCACGGAGGGCTTTCTTATAGAGCAACAAACTCTTTTTCCAGGCTAAGTGAAGATCTTCTAAATTAGTGAGATGCCATTTCCTCTCCAACTTACGGGTTATCTGCTTTAAGCTACGAGTTTGTGAGTTATACCACGGAGTCAGACACTTCTGATTTAAAGCTCTCTTTTTCAGAGGAGCTACAGCATCCAAAGTTGTCTTCAATGAGGATGTAAAACTATTGACGAGATACTCTAGCTCCCTTACAGAGTTTAGGTAGCTACTCTGCTCTGTGTTGGTATATGGCATTAGAGAACATAAAGAAGGAATCATATCCTTAACCTAGTTACAGCGCTTTCTGAAAGACTTCTAGTGTAATGAAACTTATTCCCCACTGCTGGGTAGTCCATCAGGGTAAATGTAAATGTTATTAAAAATGATCAGACAGAAGGGAGTTTTCAGGGAATACTGTTAAGTCTTCTATTTCCATACCATAAGTCAGAACAAGATCTAAAATATGATTAAAGTGGTGGGTGGACTCATTTACTTTTTGAGCAAAGCCGATAGAGTCTAATAATAGATTAATGCAGTGTTGAGGCTGTCATTCTCAGCATCTGTGTGGATGTTAAAATCGCCCACTATAATTATCTTATCTGAGCTAAGCACTAAGTCAGACAAAAGGTCTGAAAATTCACAGAGAAACTCACAGTAATGACCAGGTGGACGATAGATAATAACAAATAAAACTGGTTTTTGGGACTTCCAATTTGGATGGACAAGACTAAGAGACAAGCTTTCAAATGAATTAAAGCTCTGTCTAGGTTTTTGATTAATTAATAAGCTGGAATGGAAGATTGCTGCTAATCCACATCTTGTAAAATCAGGCAGAGTTGTTGCTTTTTTGTACGTATTAATATGTATATGTCGCGGACATGGACAAGTGAAGCTCTTCAGCATCTCACCATGTCATTTAGGTCCTTCAGACTTTTTTGTGTAAATGCTTCAGGGGAGCATTAGCATGGATAAAACCTTTCAGCCCCCCAGACCCCCCACCTTTTTAAGCAGTTTTCTTTATTTGCCTCTCACATGCTTGGGAGCTCCTCACCATCTAACCATATCCTTTAGGTCCTTCAGACTTTTTTTTTTTCCAGTAAAATGGTTCTTGGGAGCATGAGCATGGCTAAAACCTTTCATCTTCTGGGGGACCTAACCCCCCCAGACCCCTGCATTTTTAAGCTTTTTTCTTTTTTGCCTTTCAGCTTCTGGGGGGGCTCCACCCCACAGACACCCTAATTACAGCCCTCTTAACCCCCTGCCACTTTAAGCATTTTTTTCAATTTAGATGTAAATTAATATTCAAAGTTTTTAGCTAGTTGACAGTAGGGCTAAACAATATGGCCAAATTATCATATATAATATTGTCATATCAATATGATATACGATATGACTATGATTTGACACAAAGTGCAGCAATAGTGAAAACTAAACATTTTTAAACAAAACAGTCATAATACCACACTCATTTTGCACTCATCATAAGGTTAGGATACTGTGCCCTCCAAAAATATTGGAAGTATTTCACACATTTATGCCATTTCAAATACAAGAATCCAAAAAAATATAAATAATAAAATTTTCTAAAATTATCTTCCTTAAACTCAAACTGAAAGTAAATCTCTAAAACGATCATACTTGTAAATAATAATCAGTTTTATTGCCAGTTTTCTTCAGACCATTCAGGGGGTACTGTTGTGTGTTGGGGGGGGTTTGGCTGGACAAGGTTGGGTTGTTTTGTGTTTATTTTCCTTCCCAGGTGATTTGGGGCTGTTCTCTGAGGAAAATGTGCTGCAGAAGAGTCTCTCTCCTCTGTTATGATGATTGGCTGCACCTGTTGCATTCTCGTGCGACTCTCTATCAGGACAATCCACGACACCTGTGATGTTCACGTGCAGATCTGAGGACTTCCAGCTGGTACCAATGTAGTGATGAAGAACTACATTTAAACAAGCAGTGAGTTGGATAAGATTGCCGGAGAATACGACCTTGTGACGACCGTGTGGGGACGCTGAGGGCCGTTTCAGAGTCTGACATCGCGCCTGTGAAGGAGGACGAGGGTGAGAGACAAACGTTGTCAGCACACGGCAGAGGTGAATATTCTGAAAGGTTTATCCGTGAATGTAAATTGGCGTCTTATACGCAGCTATAAGTAATTATTGGTGGAAAGTGTTTGGCGTGCTCCTCACGGCAGTGGCGTGCGGATTAATGATCCTCCACTAGCTGTGAGCAGCAGCCTCCTTGAATTAAGGTGGAATTCAGACCTAAACGTGTTAGCTGATAAGTTTGCCTCCAAACAATATTCGTAGTAATAGTGTTGAATAATCTCATCTCTGTTCCTCCTTCGCAGAGTACACTTCTGGGAAAAAGTCACCTGGGGGGGGGGGGGGGGGGGGGTTTGTCGGCCGGAACTCCTGAGTCTGAACTTTCGGACTCCGACTGTTGAGACGCTGAGAGAGCGCGCCGCCTTTTCACCTCCCCAGACTTTAATTAATTAGTATTTTATGTATAGCACAAAGGGGAGAAGAATAAATGTGTTTTCTTTTTGGAACTGCTTCTGATTATTTCATGCTGGGTTCAGTCAGATACTGGACCGCTCCTCACTCTGCGTCTTATCCATAACAGATGGAAACATCAACATTTCCAAGTCACTTGGACTTTATTTACATCAATTATGAAGAAATACAAAGGTTTCTTTCACCAAAACATTAAATCTAATCTTTCATCTCAAATGTACTTTCTGTCAAATTGTAGCTGAACTTTCAGGTCTTCTTTTGAAGAAAATCCTCCTCTACACCACTTCATCAGGAAACTGGATTTTATATTTTTAATTTATATCAAGTTGTAGAGATTTGCTTTCAGTTTGCATTTAAGAAAGATAACTTTAGATTTATTTATTTATTTGTATTTGAAGTGGCATAAACAAATTAAAATGTGTGAAATGCCAAGTGTTCCAATACGTTTGAGTACAGTTGAGAAACACTCTGTCATGTGTATTTTTAAGTGAAATCCATCATCCTGAGAGCAACATTGACAGGTTATTTAAATCCTTCAGAGAGCAAAATTAAGAGGTTATTTAATCAACAGCTGCCTGCTCATTTAAAAATCACTGGAGACAAACGCATATATAAGGCAACCCAAATTAAAGGAGAAATGCTGCTTTTAACAACCTGCACCTCATTTCTGGCATAAAATATGGTCACTAATATAACTTTGTTGTCATCATTAGTCCATAGTTCTAGCAATGTGTTCAGTTCAAATCTGAGGCAAACAGTTTTCTTCTTCCACTAAGGTGGATTAGAAGTTCTTGTGGTACACAGTGCTCACGACTGTACAGGAGGAACCTAGCAGTCAATGCAACTCACTGATTTCAAAATGTAGCTCTTTTCAACCAGATGTGTGGTGCTGTGACATGTCAATCATCTGTGTCCAATCAGATTTCAGGGGAGTCCAGTGCAACCCCGTCCTCCACTCTAGCTCCACCCATGCCAGGAAGTGTTCAACATTTGACATTTCCTGCTTTACTGTGGACTCAAAATTTGGCACTTCCTGTTTCAGTGTGAACTGGCCACTGAGTTCCTGCGAGATTTCATGGGATCTTGTCTGTCAATCCAGGAAGTGTCGATCCAGGAAGTGTTCAACATTGACATTTCCTGTTTCACTGTGGACTCAAAATGTGGCACTGACTCCCTGTACCATAGAGCGAGCTTTGTGCCGTTTGTGCGGCGCTTTGATTATATGAATGATTAATTTGCCTGTTGTACCTTCCTAGAAGTATATACTGTACACTGTACTGAGTGTCCCTCTGGTTTTAAGTCGTTATATGGATGAGAAAATCAACTAAATGTGTTTCTGTTTAGCCCAGCACTGTTTGCTTTGTAAATGACAATTACGCCTAATTAAATTAAACACATATATAGATTTTAGCGGCAGACAGAAAAACCTCTCTGAGGCTTGACATTTCAAGCTCCGATGAGTCTCATTACCAGAGCTCTGGAGGAATTGAAAATGGTACAGCACGACGCTCTATATTCCTACTACCTTTGGATATCCAGACTGTCTCGCACCATGTGATCTTGCACATAAGCACGGAAAGCAATGCTATGATCAATTATGCAATGATGCAGACATTTCATCGTTGTGGAAATCAGTGTTACAGCAGATGTCCACGCTGTTATTTCCACTGTCGCTCAGCCAAGAAAGGACTTATGGGCCCTTTATATTTATAAAATACTCTGTCCTGATTACAACATTAAAAGCAATCACATAGTCAATGAGGATGTAAATAAATGTTGAAATGACTAAATTAAAAAATGATTTCACCATAAGATTTATGTCACTTTGAGAAATCCTAATTAACAGACACACCACAACCATTGTTACATCATCTCCTGAGTGTTTTATAATAAATATTTATATTTGTGTACAGTGTCTTTTTTTCCTGACTGAAATGCAAATATGAATGAATGCATGCAGGATAACAGCATCAGGCTTAGGCGTGGTCGAGGTACACAGGCAGGTAGTCACAAACACGATGAGGCAATCAGGCCAAGACAAAACACGAGAAACTGAGCTGGAAAAAAGGCACAAGGCACATCGATCTGGCGAGGGATCAGAGCAAACTGTGACGTTTATAACGCAACCAGGTGATGAGCTGCAAATCAAGAACGGGTGTGAGGTGAAATTTCCACAATCAGGTGTGGCAAGACAACGCCCACCACCAAGAGCCCAGAGAGAGAGACAAGAAAGAACAGGACAGAGAAAACCCAAGCAGAAAGGCAGAGCAAGAGAACAGACCGACAATAAATACAAACAAAATATAAAACAGAACGAATACCCAAAAAAGTCCAAAAACTGTCACCTGTAAGGATTTTCTTCAGAAAACTGCTGTGTATACACATTTCTGCACTCTGTAGTCTTCTGTGTTTTCACCTGATGCCGCATTTCTATTGGATGCATGAAGCTACGTGACAGTGTGCAGCATTGAAAGTTGGATTGGGCTGAACTTTGACCACGGCGGCAACTTTGACAACAAGTGGCAACGTGCGCTCCCAGTGGAGCATCGCGTTAGCTTGGCTTTTGGCGCATCACTTCTCATTTGAAAATAATGGGTTTTACAGCGATGTGTGATGCTTTTAATGCCTCTTTATCCAACTTAATTAACTTAATTAAACATTCATTTATATAGCACTTTTAACGATGCTCAAAGACACTTTACAGGTTTAAAAACAAAGCGTTCAAAAGTAAATACAACATCACACCTTAAAAGCCATTCTCAAAAGATGGGTTTTAACTTGTGCGGGGACAGGTTGGTACAGTAGTCACCTATGGAAAAGTCTCTATCACCCCAGGTCTGGTGCTCGGTCCTGAGTGGAGTTTGGCGTCAGAGGAGCGAGGCGGCGGGAAGGAGTGTGATGTTGGAGCATCATACATACATACATAAATAACTCCCAACATAAATTCTCTCCTTTGGCTTCTTTTCCTGCTCTTGAATTTCAGCTCATGCTTACATTAGCTTACAAGTCCATGTTAAGTCTTTTTTCCACGTAGAAAGCTTGGACAGATCTAGTGGGTGACAGGAGTTGGCGGGACTGAATGCCAACCTACCATCGGTCTAATTGCCACTGAGCGAGCAGTGAGTAATTAATTGGACTCTGCTCCCTGTGGGGACAGTGGGAAGCTGTGGGTGGTCTGATGTATTGTTGTGGCTACGTTTGGCCGGGTCATCAATATTAACAACACTTCTAAGCGGCAGGTTGTGTCACTGATGGATGGTTCATTAGCTCCTGTTACAGAGTCGCTGCACCACACTGTCTGAGTGCCAACGATGATGGCAGAGTAGAAAGTAAGGCATCAAAGTGCCCTGGATGGCTTCAGCTATGGGAATCCCTTGAACAACTAGTAATTATTTTACAATTTTGTTTGCACACAGACCCAGCAGAACAGGTAGCTCAGTGGGATAAGGAGCTGGGTTACCAGTGCATAGACTTGGGTTTGATTCCTGGTCACACTACCTGTCTGTGTCCTTGGACAAACAATTCATCTGCATTATCAGTCCACTCAGCTGTAAAACGATAGTGGCCTCGGCTGAAAAAGTAACCTGCAATGGACCTCCATTAGCTGGGTTTACAGAACAAATTGAGCAAGGAAGCAAGTAAGTCCCTTCAGCTGCTCCCTTGTTTCCACTCAGGGTCGTCACAGCAAATCCAAGGTAGATCCGCATGTTGATATGGCACAACTTTAACGCCGGATGCCCTTCCTGACACAACTCCACATTACACAGAGAACTGTGGCAGGGGTGGGGTTTGAACCGGGAACCTTCTGCACTGAAACCAAGCGCTCTAACACTTGGTGACCACCCCTACAGAAAAGATTGTGCAAGTGTTAAACTGTACGGGGGGGTATTTATTTTATTTTCCCTAAGTTCTTAGGTTAAGATATATTAGTTCTGTATTCAAGGGCTTATTTTTCCTCTGCTTGGTCTAAAAAGTAACCGTTACTGACTGCCACAATTATTTTTCCTGATTTCTTATAGTGTTTCTTAAAGCCAGAAAGTTGCCATTTGAAATGACTTTAGTTTTGTGTCATGTCTGTGATCTGCTTTTTTTCTACAAATTAAACAACTGAATGAACATCCTCCAAGGCCGGTGATTCCATAATTTTGCCAGGGGTTGTAGATCCAGACCCTTACTGTGTTTAGGAGTAAAAAAAAAAAAAAAATCTGAAAAATTAAGCCAAGGTTTACAGAGGTAAAAGGTTTGATTTCCACAAGCCAGGTCATCTCAAAAAGATTCAGTGTACCACAAGCATCTGGTACTCTGTTGTTCAAAAACTTAAGAAGCATGCAGACTTTACATCACTGAAGATGGAGGCTGAAACTCTCATCCAGGAATTAAACTTCTTCATTTGAAAGGTCCAACAAAAACTTAAGCGCACAACTAATTTTCTCATGGAGTTGGAGGCATCAGACAGAAACTCTTTTACCACATGGACCTCCAGCATGGTGTGTATTCAGCTGCTCTGCTGCACAATTCAATTTTTGCCTTGCAAACCTCGCGCTTTTTGCTGAGAATCCCAGTTTTATTATTATTTTCATATTTACCGCTTTCTGATCACTGCAAATGTCAAAGTCTAAAAGTAAGTGTGAAGGAGACAGAAAAACTTTGCCGCTTGCTGCTCCTCCAACTATGGCGGAGATTAGACTTCTCCTGGAAGACTACAAAGCTGCGCTGTCTGTGGACTTTAAGCCTTCTTTTGAAAGTTGTCATCCAAACTGGACAGTGTCCAATCGCAGTGCGTGTTCACGTCTTACGCATAATTCTCTTGAATCTGTGCACACTGATTGTGATCAGCGTTTGGACCACCTCAAGGCCAACAACTCTGCACCTTGAAAAGACAAGGGTGGTTAAAAACCAAGGTAGCAGACCTGGAGGGACGCAGCAGACGCCAGAATGTTCAGCACAACATTCTGCACGTATTACAACAGCGTGGCTTCGTAGTAAAAGAGTGGGGTACTAGACTGACCTGCCTGCAGTCCAGACCTGTCGCCTATTGAAAATGTGTGGCGCATTATGAAGCGCAAAATACGACAACGGAGACCCCGGACTGTTGAACAACTGAAGTCGTACATCAAGCAAGAATGGGAAAGAATTCCACCTACAAAGCTTCAACAATTAGTGTCCTCAGTTCCCAAACGCTTATTGAGTGTTGTTAGAAGGAAAGGTGATGTAACACAGTGGGAAACATACCACTGTCTCAACTTTTTTGAAACGTGTTGCAGGCATCCATTTCAAAATGAGCAAATATTGCACAAAAACAATAAAGTTTATCAGTTTGAACATTAAATATCTTGTCTTTGTGGTGTATTCAATTGAATATAGGCTGAAGAGGATTTGCCAATCATTGTATTCTGTTTGTACTTACATTTTACACAATGTCCCAACTTCATTGGAATTGGGGTTGTAATAACTCATGCTCTCAAACTGAAAGACCACCCTCTTGAATAACTACCAGGGATAACCTTCATATTACACTCTACTTGTATGCACTTTGTCGGACAGCCAGAACTGCAAGGAGGAGGACAGCTAGGCTAAGGTACGGCTAAGTATAATGTTACAAATATGTACAGAAGTTTAAATACATTTATTTACATTTATTGAGGTAAACATGCACATGTTTAACTTTGAACAGAGTTCTTTGGATCTTGTACTATACAATGATTTAGCTCATTAGCTTCTACTTACTAAAGTGGTGTTTGTGTTATAAAAAATATTGTGCACATGAAATTAATGTTTTATACGAGGTCTGTCAATAAAATATTGGACCATTGGCTGGGAAAAAAAAAGCTGGCTTACCTGGAGGGTTGGAAACCTAATCACCCTCGAAGTAGTCTCCTTGGGACTCCACACACTTCTCCCAGCAGTGTCGCCACTGTTGGAAGCATTCCAAGAAAGCCTTTTTCGGGATGGCGCGCAGGTCCGCCGGTTGCAGCCATGATGTCCTCTCTTGTCTCAAATCGCGTTCCTTTTAATGGTATTTTAAGTTTTGGGAAGAGCCAGAAGTCGCAAGGGGCCATGTCAGGAGAGTAAGGGCCTGTTGAACCACCGGATGGTTTTTGGTCAAATAAGTCTGAATTAAATGAGAGGAATGAGCTGGCGCGTTGTCGTGGTGGAGGCGCCAATTTCCTCTGGCCCACAACTCCGGTCTCTTGCCGCACACCATCACGTAGACGACGGAGGATCCCTGTAATACTCCTTTGTTATTGTTTGACCCTGTGGTGCGTACTCGTGGTGTACCACACCACGGGAGTAAAAAAAAAACAGTCAGCATTACCTTGATGTTGCTGCGCACTTGGCGCGCCTTCTTGGTCTTAGGGACGTGGAATCTTCCACTGTGACGACTGGAATTTGGTTTCCGGGTCGTACCCGTACACCCAGGACTCATCACCGGTGATATAGTGTCCATAAAGCTGGGATCAGTGTGAATGGAGTCCAGCATGTCCTGTGAGACTTGACACGATGTTGCTTTGCTCTGCCATCAGCAACTTTGGCACGAACTTCGCCGCCACTCGTTTCATGCCCAAATCTTCCGTCATGATGGAATGTGCCGAAGTCCTGTTAATGTCCACTTCCTCCGCAATTCTCAGACAGTCACACGATGATCCCGCATAACCACAGTGTGCACTTTGGAAACGATCTCGTCATTTCGGCTCGTTGATGGCCAACCGGAGTGCGGCTCGCTCTCCACCGTTACGCGCCCATCTTCAAACCGGTTGTACCACTCCTTAATCTGTGTGCTGCTCATGGCTTCATCTCCAAAGCCGTTTGGATTTTTTGAATCGTTTCTGCCTGGCTGTCGCCAAGTTTCTGGCAGAATTTAATGCAGTAGTGCTGCTCCAAGCGTTCGGCCATTTTCTCACAAGAAAAAAATCCTACGAGGGGGGTGGACCACTCCTCCCACAAGCCGTGCTCACAGGCGAATGACATCATTGACAGGCATGGAAAAACTCACGCATGCGCACGAGGGTTCAACCTTGGCTGATGTAATCGCACGTGATTCAAATCCATATAATTTAAAAAAAAAATATGAAGGACTGTTACTTTATTGACAGACCTCGTATATATATATATATATATATACTTTCCCCTGCATGATTTCAGATGACAGATGTGCCTAATGCTCTGGTCCAACATAGTCCGAAAATACGGTAGATGTCACTGTTACAAGGTCTCTCTGGTGGATCCTTGAGTATAGTTAGAATGACTTTGTGTCAAACAAGTAGTTATTAGGGAGACTCAGATGAGGAGTGTAATTTGCACTATGAGGGAGCATCAGCTACAAAATTCTGGCCATGGGTATTTCTCTGAGCAGGATCCAGTATGTTGGTGCCTCAGCGAAAGGACTCAACAACCAGAAAATGGACACCCATGTTTCCTGGACAGATAGATGGTTACTTTTAGGAGGTGGGGATAACTGGTTGCCATCCAGGACTCAGGACTGTAGTGTAGTGCATGGGTGATGTACATTCTAACTTCATTGGAATTGTTTTTTTTGTATATATATATATATATATATATTAGATTCGATAGAAAATTGTTAATCTCTTGGGAAGGCTAACTCAGGGAAACTGACGTTTGAGCAGCTTTGTGTAACAGTACACAGAGTAAGAAGCTCACAGAGTATCAAACATGAAAGTAAAAAACTATTTTCAAATATAATTATACAACAAATATACTGTAAATACCAGAAATTCTGCTCGCTACTGACTTACTGG
The DNA here is from genome assembly GCF_902500255.1 of Thalassophryne amazonica. NCBI lineage: Eukaryota > Metazoa > Chordata > Actinopteri > Batrachoidiformes > Batrachoididae > Thalassophryne > Thalassophryne amazonica. Next base: position 115,372,813 of record NC_047111.1, on the reverse strand, counting down.
CTGTTCCTCTCCTTCCTGTCTTCTTCCTGTTACTCCTCCTCCACCAAGTGAATATATATATATATATATAATATATAATATTATATATATATATAATATATATATATATATATAATCAGGTCTGACCAACTGTTTATATCTCATTCACACCGGCTCCATAGCATAAGGGTTGAAGAGCTGCAGATAATAGATTATGGTGTTTGAAGTACAGTAAGAAGTAGGAGTACTGTGTGTGTACTGTTGCCACAGAAACGAGAAATGATGGAAAATTGGGGGGCTGCGGGGAGCGTCAAGCATGTAAGACGTGTCTGCCGGAGCTCCACAGGAATGTGACTGCTTAAACCTTTTTAGCACGATTTATTGAGATTTTTTTTTTAATGTTTACAGTTATTGTAGTACCTACATGACGTTTATGTGTGGCATTTTCTTAATCCTTTGAAAAGGGAGTACTCCTTCTTTTCACCTGTGCATCATACATTCACTCGCATTGACCTCTTTCTTATTGATAACAGGCTGTTACCATCCTTGTCCTTGTGTAGATATGATGCCATTGTTCTTTCCGACCATGCCCCGCTTTTGATGAATGTTAAGTTAGGTACATTATCATCCGAACGTCCATTATGGCGACTGAACACACGTCTTCTCTCAAACACTAGCTTTATTGATTATATTTCAAAACAGATTTTTTCCTGACTACAAATAGAGCACCAGGGATTCCCTTCTTTGGGAATCATTGAAGGCTTTTATTAGGGGAGAGATCATTTCTTATATTCATTTCAAGAATAAATTAAGGAATGAGAAGTTGTTTAACCTAAGACGACAAATCGCGCAGCTTGATAATATGTATGCAGCCTGTGCTGCCCCAAATGTGTATAAAGAGCGTCTTTCACTACAATCCGAATTTGATATACTTATGACCCACCGCACTACAGAACTTATGTTGCAGTCCGGGACACAGTTTTTGAACACAGTGATCAATCAATCAATCAATCAATCAATTTTTTTTATATAGCGCCAAATCACAACAAACAGTTGCCCCAAGGCGCTTTATATTGTAAGGTAAGGCCATACAATAATGATGTAAAACCCCAACGGTCAAACGACCCCTGTGAGCAAGCACTTGGCTACAGTGGGAAGGAAAAACTCCCTTTTAACAGGAAGAAACCTCCAGCAGAACCAGGCTCAGGGAGGGGCAGTCTTCTGCTGGGACTGGTTGGGGCTGAGGGAGAGAACCAGGAAAAAGACATGCTGTGGAGGGGAGCAGAGATCGATCACTAATGATTAAATGCAGAGTGGCACATACAGAGCAAAAAGAGAAAGAAACAGTGCATCATGGGAACCCCCCAGCAGTCTAAGTCTATAGCAGCATAACTAAGGGATGGTTCAGGGTCACCTGATCCAGCCCTAACTATAAGCTTTAGCAAAAAGGAAAGTTTTAAGCCTAATCTTAAAAGTAGAGAGGGTGTCTGTCTCCCTGATCTGAATTGGGAGCTGGTTCCACAGGAGAGGAGCCTGAAAGCTGAAGGCTCTGCCTCCCATTCTACTCTTACAAACCCTAGGAACTACAAGTAAGCCTGCAGTCTGAGAGCGAAGCGCTCTATTGGGGTGATATGGTACTACGAGGTCCCTAAGATAAGATGGGACCTGATTATTCAAAACCTTATAAGTAAGAAGAAGAATTTTAAATTCTATTCTAGAATTAACAGGAAGCCAATGAAGAGAGGCCAATATGGGTGAGATATGCTCTCTCCTTCTAGTCCCCGTCAGTACTCTAGCTGCAGCATTTTGAATTAACTGAAGGCTTTTTAGGGAACTTTTAGGACAACCTGATAATAATGAATTACAATAGTCCAGCCTAGAGGAAATAAATGCATGAATTAGTTTTTCAGCATCACTCTGAGACAAGACCTTTCTGATTTTAGAGATATTGCGTAAATGCAAAAAGCAGTCCTACATATTTGTTTAATATGCGCTTTGAATGACATATCCTGATCAAAATGACTCCAAGATTTCTCACAGTATTACTAGAGGCCAGGGCAATGCCATCCAGAGTAAGGATCTGGTTAGACACCATGTTTCTAAGATTTGTGGGGCCAAGTACAATAACTTCAGTTTTATCTGAGTTTAAAAGCAGGAAATTAGAGGTCATCCATGTCTTTATGTCTGTAAGACAATCCTGCAGTTTAGCTAATTGGTGTGTGTCCTCTGGCTTCATGGATAGATAAAGCTGGGTATCATCTGCGTAACAATGAAAATTTAAGCAATACCGTCTAATAATACTACCTAAGGGAAGCATGTATAAAGTGAATAAAATTGGTCCTAGCACAGAACCTTGTGGAACTCCATAATTAACCCTAGTCTGTGAAGAAGATTCCCCATGTACATGAACAAATTGTAATCTATTAGACAAATATGATTCAAACCACCGCAGCGCAGTGCCTTTAATACCTATGGCATGCTCTAATCTCTGTAAGAAAATTTTATGGTCAACAGTATCAAAAGCAGCACTGAGGTCTAACAGAACAAGCTGTTATATGGCTGGGGGGGGCTGGCTGCCCTTTTGTTTCTGTCCTCTGTTTCTCCTTCCAGGTGGTTTGCATTTGGGACTGAGTGGCTGTGTTGCTGAGGTTATCAGGACCTCACCCTGATCACCTGCGGCTCGTCAGGACTCACAGCTGAGGTGCATCTATATGGATTGGAACATGGTGGCATTTAAGACTGGAGTATACAGTGTGTATTTGCCAGAGACACGACCTTGTGACCAGACGGGTGAGATCGTCATCTCGGGAGCCATCTCATCATCAGTGGATGCAGAGAACGTCCAGGGTTTGATGCACGGTCTGTGAAGAGGAGAGGGTGAGGTCTCACACTCGTCAGCACACTCCTGAGGTACGTTTAGATTTCATAATTGTGATTTGGTTGTTCAAGTGGAACTGTTAAAAGTGTTTTTCACTGCTCAGCTGCAACACTCCAGGCTTATCTAGCCTCAAGGACAAATTTCCCATTGTTTACCTCCAAAGGAATTTATTCAGGCCTTGGTGAGATTATTCGGCTCCATTCTTATCTCAACCCCAAATAAACTGACAGACTTACACATGGACTGAAGCATGCTCCAGCTTTTCCCTTTACCTCCCTTCCTGGTATCATTTGGATTGTGTCCTTTAAGCTAAAGTGGTTGAAAATGGAAGTGGGAATAGATGTTTTTTTTTTTTTACTTCCCCCACTCCTTTTGGACTATATCATTTTATTTTTGGTTAAAGGGGTAGGTGTTAATAAGCTTTCCTTCTGCCTATACCCTTTCAGGCACACGGATGCACTGTTAAATCCAGTTTCTTTCTTCGTTGTAAGTTTTTGTTGTTTTAGACTGTGTGTGCTGAATAAATTCATTCATTCATTCATTCATATAAATTGACATGAAATTTTAATTTCCCAGCTTGACTTTGCACACTTCCATCTGCACATAGCACATCCTTATGCATGTCCACATAGAACTAACAGCTTCCCTCTTATCCCACTTCCTGTATAGTGGCTATAATGAATCTTTTATGATTTCATAATACATCCAATTATTCCACCCCTGTTAAAATCAATGCACCACCTGAAACCACTTTGGCTCGCCTTTGTATAATCTGCGAGCCTCATTTGCTTGCATAGTCTCACCGTAATTGTAAGCACCAGCCTGAAGACAAGCAGAGAAAATTTAAGGCGTTTTCTTATGGAGATGAGTTACATCCACCCGGTGCAGAGAAACTGTTATTGTTATATCGCCTGTTCATTCAGTTCAGCCCGGCAGCACATCCACATTGGGTCAGTTTTTAACCAGTCTCATTTTGATAGTGTTGGAAGAATGTGAGAGCGATGCAGTCTGAAATGAGAAATCTGTTTTGAGGAAGAGGAGAGTGTACATTTGGTAACGACTTCTTCATAAATGAAGCGATGGATTAAAGCCGTCTGTCTGGGCAGCTGATTTACAATAAAACAGAGCAGAAAGAGGAAGAAGCATGATGTGCAAACTGCCAATCTGCCTGCTGCACAACAGCTCTGCAGAATGCACAAATGTGATTTACTCTAAGACATAAAAGAGCTCCGTGCTGCTCGTCTAATCTCTACTACTGCTGAGAACACATTCAAAAGACAAACAGCAAAGGAACATTATGTTGTCGGCAGTAGGAACTGAAGCATGGTGTATGCATACAAACTGTGCGATTAAAAATGTGGTTTTCATTTTTACTCTCTTCTTTATACCCACCTAAGTCCTGAAGCTCTGACATATTCAGAATTCTATGTCATTTATAAGCAGTGTTTTTACTTGACGTTATTACATGTACAGTCTAGGCCTGATTGATAACGGTACTTGACTGACTCACTAACCAATAACAGATACAAAATGTCAATAAGTCATCAAGCCTTTCATATCAGGAAACCCCTAAAAAGACCTTAGGGGGCCTGAACAGTGATGTTTGATGATGCCGAGAGCTTTGTTAGAGTTTTGTTGCTTTCTCTCTTACTTCTGTGTAGGTTCTCAGTTGTCCAGGTGGTTTCCATAGTAGAGAAGCTTGAATCTTCGACTGGACTGGGTTGCTTGATGCGAGGACATTTCGCTTCAAATCGCAGAAGCTTCCTCAGCTAAAATTCTTGCTCTGGTGGTCTGACTTCTGTCTTGACTCTTGTAGAGAAGAATAATCAAGAAGTCACAAAAGCTGGAGTTTTAAACCTAACCAGACCCCTTCTACCGAGAGGCCGACTGCTATAGGCTGGTGACTAAACAATAGCTCTAATTAGCACCTATTGTGCTCTAGTTAGCACCCTCCTAATGACAGGACAGCTGTCCCTCTCCTAATGGCTCCCTTGACGACTCTGCTGATGACATGAATGACTCATTACCATGAACAAAAGACTGAAACTCCTTTGATCTGAGTACCCCCATTGTAAACAGGGGATAAAGCGTGTCTCAGAAGGCTGGGTTTCAAATGTTTCACAAAGAATGCCTCCTTGACCCCTCTCTCAAACCATTTCTTCTCTCTGGCTAATATTTTAACTTCCTTGTCCTCAAGAGCACCACTCCTCCCACAAGCCGTGCTCACAGGCGAATGACATCATCGACAGGCGTGGAAAAACTCACGCATGCGCACGAGGGTTCAACCTTGGCTGATGTAATCGCACGTGATTCAAATCCATATAATTTAAAAAAAAATAAAAAGGACTGTTACTTTATTGACAGACCTCGTGTATATATATATATATATATATATAGTATATATATAATATATATCATTTCCCCTGCATGATTTCCTTTTGGACAGATGTGCCTAATGCTCTGGTCCAACATAGTCCAGAAAATACGGTAGACGTCACTGTTACAAGGTCTCTCTGGTGGATCCTTGAGTATAGTTAGAATGACTTTGTGTCAACAAGTAGTTACTTAGGGAGACTCAGATGAGGAGTGTAATTTGCACTATGAGGGAGCATCAGCTACAAAATTCTGGCCATGTGGGGTATTCTCTGAGCAGGATCCAGTATGTCGGTGCCTCAGCAGAAAGGACACCCATGTTTCACCTGTGACAGATAGATGGTTACTTTCAGGAGGTGGGGATGAACTGGTTTCCATCCAGGACCCAGGACAGTACTGTAGTGTAGTGGATGGGTGATGTATGGCATCAGCACATGGTACCAGACCTGAGCAGATCAGATATAATTGCTGCCGACGGTGCATCAACAAAATATGGAGCAAAGGGTGTGAATACTTATGTACGTGTGATTTCTTTCTTCTTTTTTTTTTTTTACATTTTTAATAAACTTGCAAAAAAAAAAAAAAATCATGTTGTCATTATGTGGTGTTGTGAGTAGAAGTATGAGCAATTTTTTTTTTTATTTATTACATTTCGCAATAAAGCTGTAACATAAAATGTGTAAAAAGTGAAGTGCTATGAATACTTAGCGTTTGCATGGTACACTGTTGTTCATTACCATAGTGAAACACCTCTCTCCTCTCCTCCACATCCCACAAACACTGCTACACTCAAGCTGGCCCTGGTTATTAATCAAAGTCTGGTCATAAACCTCAGGTATTGCAGGAAAAGCACAATATTTAGCAATTTCCTTAAATATACTGCAAAGGTACCTCAAGCAATTTTAACTGAAATTGCAAGAGGTTTTTGTTGGCTTATAATTGGGAGAGTGAACCTGTGGCTGGGTTTCTCCTTTGGGCAATTTACCTTTGCAGTGTAAATTAAGAAATGCTGCTTCTCTTGTTCAACTTGCTTTACATGAGATAGCTTTGCTTCTCCTCAAGGACTCTCAGCAGGACCGTTCTCAGGCACTCAGCCATACACTACATCAACATGCTGCTTGTTCTCTGTGCAGCTGAGGTAGATCACTGTTCCTCAATAAACTATGAAAATTCAGTAAGGTATGTCTTCTATAATACATTCCAATTCTAAGGTAGAACTCTACTAGTGTATCCTAAGGTATAATCAACGAAAAGAAGAAGAGTGTAATAGAAGAGTAGAACAGAGTAGAGTAGAGCCACTTAGGTACCTGGTCTTGAGAACCAGGGATGGTAGGTTGAAAAGCTTTTTAAAACCCATGGGAACTCTCCCTACACACCCAAGCGGCTCAAGAAAATGGACATATCTATTAAAGAACCCATAAACTGAAGAATCACTAAAAATCTACACCATGTAAAATAAAAATGTAAATAACGAAATAAGCTAACTATACCTAGAAGAGTTACCGTTAAATTAGCTGTTAATAAGCCAACCGTACCTAGCTAGCCAACAAGATAAACAAAGCCAGTAACTAGCATATAAAGCATAAAAGAGTAGTTTAACCCTACAATAACGGTATTAACAAATACATATAACAACAAATGTAAACAAAAGTGTGTATTAATGTTAGCTTCCCAAACAGAAAGAACCGACTATATTGTTAGCTATGATAAACGCAATGCTACAGCCGGCTGTTCACCTCACAAGAACGTTATGATAAACTCCCAAGTGCAATGGACTCATGTTCATTTATATCGCAAGGCTGTGTCGCCTCAAAATATCCTGGTATTGGATTATACATCAACAGTCTCAGGGAATATTTTTATGCACCCTCTGTGAGACCGGAATGATATAAATGAAACCACGCACAGCCATGTTGGAGCAATTTGTTTTCATTAATGAGGCTATTATCAGAATGGGTGTTTTTCTATGCCGTAAATACGCCCACAGAGGCACTGCAGCGGGCACACCATCAGGCCAGAGTGGGGTTTAGCGATTTATTTATTTGAATGTGACAGATTCAGTCGTGAACTGAAAAAAAAAATGAAAGCGGAGGAGGAGGGCAAGCGTCCCCGGAAGACATTTATCAGAGTGTCCCATGAGCAGATTATCTGTCAGGTTAGAAAACGCCTGTCGTCTGCACAGTCAGCCGGTGCAGATACATTGTGATGGCACTCCAACATCTACAATCTTATAATCAGAAAGAGATCAGGTCTGGGAGCATGCGCTGGTGCACGTCACCATGTCCACCACTTCCTCCTGGATGGCAACCACCCAGGCAGACAACCGGTCCATCCCCATTTCCATCATCTTTAAAGACTCTTGTCTTGACCCTTGATGTGTCATTGCTTTTTGGCCCTATTTACAGCTTACATTAAAATGTATCCTCAGCCTAATTTAATCTGATTTAATTAACCAGATTACAATTACATCTGTTAACTTTGTATCAGTTGCTGACTGCTAATATGTAAACACAGTAGCCAGTAAGCCAGTATTGATCAGTATGTCTGGTATTTATATTGTGTATTTATATTTATATTTGCAAACTGTTTTTCTTTTTACTTTCACTTTTGATACTCTGTGTGCTTCTTACCCTGTGTGCTGCAATACAGTGCTGTTGGAACCTCAGATATCCCGAGGGAGTCTTCCCAGGGGATCAAAAAAGTTTTATCTAATCTAATCTCTAATCTAAAGCACGCTTTAAAAAGTTGAAGGGTTGGAATGGACCAGTTTAGCCATAATATCAGCGTCAGGAAACCCGACCAGGCAACTCTTATTGTGATTGTGATTGCTATGATCATTGAAATGCAGCTGTGTAACAGAGTTTTCATGAACAACCAGTAATGGTCTGTCACTGCCAAATGTTGAACCAGTATGAAAAACAAAAACCAACAGTTGTCGAGGTCAAGCTCTGCTCGTGTTTTGTCTGCAATATCACATCAATCAGTCAATCAACTTTTTTCTTATATAGCGCCAAATCACAACAAACAGTTGCCCCAAGGCGCTCCATATTGTAAGGCAAGGCCATACAAAAACCATGAAAAACCCCAACGGTCAAAACGACCCCCTATGAGCAAGCACTTGGCCACAGTGGGAAGGAAAAACTCCCTTTTAACAGGAAGAAACCTCCAGCAGAACCAGGCTCAGGGAGGGGCAGTCTTCTGCTGAGACTGGTTGGGGCTGAGGGAAAGAACCAGGAAAAAGACATGCTGTGGAGGGGAGCAGAGATCGATCACTAATGATTAAATGCAGAGTGATGCATACGGAGCAAAAAAGAAAGAAACAGTGCATCATGGGAACCCCCCACAGTCTACGTCTAAAGCAACATAACCAGGGATGGTCCAGGGTCACCCGATCCAGCCCTAACTATAAGCCTTAGTGAAAAGGAAAGTTTTAAGCCTAATCTTAAAAGTAGAGAGGGTATCTGTCTCCCTGATCTGAATTGGAAGCTGGTTCCACAGGAGAGGAGCCTGAAAGCTGAAGGCTCTGCCTCCCATTCTACTCTTACAAACCCTAGGAACTACAAGTAAGCCTGCAGTCTGAGAGCGAAGCGCTCTAATGGGGTGATATGGTACTACGAGGTCCCTAAGATAAGATGGGACCTGATTATTCAAAACCTTATAAGTAAGAAGAAGAATTTTAAATTCTATTCTAGAATTAACAGGAAGCCAATGAAGAGAGGCCAACACGGGTGAGATATGCTCTCTCCTGCTAGTCCCCGTCAGTACTCTAGCTGCAGCATTCTGAACCAACTGAAGGCTTTTTAGGGAACTTTTAGGACAACCTGATAATATGAATTACAATAGTCCAGCCTAGAGGAAATAAATGCATGAATTAGTTTTTCAGCATCACTCTGACACAAGACCTTTCTGATTTTAGAGATATTGCGTAAATGCAAAAAGGCAGTCCTACATATTTGTTTAATATGCGCTTTGAATGACATATCCTGATCAAAAATAACTCCACGATTTCTCACAGTATTACTAGAGATCAGGGAAATGCCATCCAGAGTAACAATCTGGTTAGACACCATGCTTCTAAGATTTGTGGGGCCAAGTACAATAACTTCAGTTTTATCTGAGTTTAAAAGCAGGAAATTAGAGGTCATCCATGTCTTTATGTCTGTAGACAATCCTGCAGTTTAGCTAATTGGTGTGTATCCTCTGGCTTCATGGATAGATAAAGCTGGGTATCATCTGCGTAACAATGAAAATTTAAGCAATACCGTCTAATAATACTGCCCAAGGGAAGCATGTATAAAGTGAATAAAATTGGTCCTAGCACAAGAACCTTGTGGAACTCCATAATTAACTTTAGTCTGTGAAGAAGATTCCCCATTTACATGAACAAACTGTAATCTATTAGACAAATATGATTCAAACCACCGCAGCGCAGTGCCTTTAATACCTATGACATGCTCTAATCTCTGTAATAAAATTTTATGGTCAACAGTATCAAAAGCAGCACTGAGGTCCAACAGAACAAGCACAGAGATAAGTCCACTGTCCGAAGCCATAAGAAGATCATTTGTAACCTTCACTAATGCTGTTTCTGTACTATGATGAATTCTAAAACCTGACTGAAACTCTTCAAATAGACCATTCCTTTGCAGATGATCAGTTAGCTGTTTTACAACTACCCTCTCAAGAATCTTTGAGAGAAAAGGAAGGTTGGAGATTGGCCTATAATTAGCTAAGATAGCTGGGTCAAGTGATGGCTTTTTAAGTAATGGTTTAATTACTGCCACCTTAAAAGCCTGTGGTACATAGCCAACTAATAAAGATAGATTGATCATATTTAAGATCGAAGCATTAAATAATGGTAGGGCTTCCTTGAGCAGCCTGGTAGGAATGGGGTCTAATAGACATGTTGATGGTTTGGATGAAGTAACTAATGAAAATAACTCAGACAGAACAATCGGAGAGAAAGAGTCTAACCAAATACCGGCATCACTGAAAGCAGCCAAAGATAACGATACATCTTTGGGATGGTTATGAGTAATTTTTTCTCTAATAGTCAAAATTTTGTTAGCAAAGAAAGTCATGAAGTCATCACTAGTTAAAGTTAATGGAATACTCAGCTCAATAGAGCTCTGACTCTTTATCAGCCTGGCTACAGTGCTGAAAAGAAACCTGGGGTTGTTCTTATTTTCTTCAATTAGTGATGAGTAGAAAGATGTCCTAGCTTCACGGAGGGCTTTCTTATAGAGCAACAAACTCTTTTTCCAGGCTAAGTGAAGATCTTCTAAATTAGTGAGATGCCATTTCCTCTCCAACTTACGGGTTATCTGCTTTAAGCTACGAGTTTGTGAGTTATACCACGGAGTCAGACACTTCTGATTTAAAGCTCTCTTTTTCAGAGGAGCTACAGCATCCAAAGTTGTCTTCAATGAGGATGTAAAACTATTGACGAGATACTCTAGCTCCCTTACAGAGTTTAGGTAGCTACTCTGCTCTGTGTTGGTATATGGCATTAGAGAACATAAAGAAGGAATCATATCCTTAAACCTAGTTACAGCGCTTTCTGAAAGACTTCTAGTGTAATGAAACTTATTCCCCACTGCTGGGTAGTCCATCAGGGTAAATGTAAATGTTATTAAAAAATGATCAGACAGAAGGGAGTTTTCAGGGAATACTGTTAAGTCTTCTATTTCCATACCATAAGTCAGAACAAGATCTAAAATATGATTAAAGTGGTGGGTGGACTCATTTACTTTTGAGCAAAGCCGATAGAGTCTAATAATAGATTAAATGCAGTGTTGAGGCTGTCATTCTCAGCATCTGTGTGGATGTTAAAATCGCCCACTATAATTATCTTATCTGAGCTAAGCACTAAGTCAGACAAAAGGTCTGAAAATTCACAGAGAAACTCACAGTAATGACCAGGTGGACGATAGATAATAACAAATAAAACTGGTTTTTGGGACTTCCAATTTGGATGGACAAGACTAAGAGACAAGCTTTCAAATGAATTAAAGCTCTGTCTAGGTTTTTGATTAATTAATAAAGCTGGAATGGAAGATTGCTGCTAATCCACATCTTGTAAAATCAGGCAGAGTTGTTGCTTTTTGTACGTATTAATATGTATATGTCGCGGACATGGACAAGTGAAGCTCTTCAGCATCTCACCATGTCATTTAGGTCCTTCAGACTTTTTTGTGTAAATGCTTCAGGGGAGCATTAGCATGGATAAAACCTTTCAGCCCCCCAGACCCCCCACCTTTTTAAGCAGTTTTCTTTATTTGCCTCTCACATGCTTGGGAGCTCCTCACCATCTAACCATATCCTTTAGGTCCTTCAGACTTTTTTTTTTTCCAGTAAAATGGTTCTTGGGAGCATGAGCATGGCTAAAACCTTTCATCTTCTGGGGGACCTAACCCCCCCAGACCCCTGCATTTTTAAGCTTTTTTCTTTTTGCCTTTCAGCTTCTGGGGGGGCTCCACCCCACAGACACCCTAATTACAGCCCTCTTAACCCCCTGCCACTTTAAGCATTTTTTTCAATTTAGATGTAAATTAATATTCAAAGTTTTTAGCTAGTTGACAGTAGGGCTAAACAATATGGCCAAATTATCATATATAAATATTGTCATATCAATATGATATACGATATGACTATGATTTGACACAAAGTGCAGCAATAGTGAAAACTAAACATTTTTAAACAAAACAGTCATAATACCACACTCATTTTGCACTCATCATAAGGTTAGGATACTGTGCCCTCCAAAAATATTGGAAGTATTTCACACATTTATGCCATTTCAAATACAAGAAATCCAAAAAAATATAAATAATAAAATTTTCTAAAATTATCTTCCTTAAACTCAAACTGAAAGTAAATCTCTAAAACGATCATACTTGTAAATAATAATCAGTTTTATTGCCAGTTTTCTTCAGACCATTCAGGGGGTACTGTTGTGTGTTGGGGGGGGGGTTTGGCTGGACAAGGTTGGGTTGTTTTGTGTTTATTTTCCTTCCCAGGTGATTTGGGGCTGTTCTCTGAGGAAAATGTGCTGCAGAAGAGTCTCTCTCCTCTGTTATGATGATTGGCTGCACCTGTTGCATTCTCGTGCGACTCTCTATCAGGACAATCCACGACACCTGTGATGTTCACGTGCAGATCTGAGGACTTCCAGCTGGTACCAATGTAGTGATGAAGAACTACATTTAAACAAGCAGTGAGTTGGATAAGATTGCCGGAGAATACGACCTTGTGACGACCGTGTGGGGACGCTGAGGGCCGTTTCAGAGTCTGACATCGCGCCTGTGAAGGAGGACGAGGGTGAGAGACAAACGTTGTCAGCACACGGCAGAGGTGAATATTCTGAAAGGTTTATCCGTGAATGTAAATTGGCGTCTTATACGCAGCTATAAGTAATTATTGGTGGAAAGTGTTTGGCGTGCTCCTCACGGCAGTGGCGTGCGGATTAATGATCCTCCACTAGCTGTGAGCAGCAGCCTCCTTGAATTAAGGTGGAATTCAGACCTAAACGTGTAGCTGATAAGTTTGCCTCCAAACAATATTTCGTAGTAATAGTGTTGAATAATCTCATCTCTGTTCCTCCTTCGCAGAGTACACTTCTGGGAAAAAGTCACCTGGGGGGGGGGGGGGGGGGGGGGGGGGGGGGGGGGGGGGGGGTGTCGGCGGAACTCCTGAGTCCTGAACTTTCGGACTCCGACTGTTGAGACGCTGAGAGAGCGCGCCGCCTTTTCACCTCACCAGAACTTTAATTAATTAGTATTTTATGTATAGCACAAAGGGGAGAAGAATAAATGTGTTTTCTTTTTGGAACTGCTTCTGATTATTTCATGCTGGGTTCAGTCAGATACTGGACCGCTCCTCACTCTGCGTCTTATCCATAACAGATGGAAACATCAACATTTCCAAGTCACTTGGACTTTATTTACATCAATTATGAAGAAATACAAAGGTTTCTTTCACCAAAACATTAAATCTAATCTTTCATCTCAAATGTACTTTCTGTCAAATTGTAGCTGAACTTTCAGGTCTTCTTTTGAAGAAAATCCTCCTCTACACCACTTCATCAGGAAACTGGATTTTATATTTTTAATTTATATCAAGTTGTAGAGATTTGCTTTCAGTTTGCATTTAAGAAAGATAACTTTAGATTTATTTATTTATTTGTATTTGAAGTGGCATAAACAAATTAAAATGTGTGAAATGCCAAGTGTTCCAATACGTTTGAGTACAGTTGAGAAACACTCTGTCATGTGTATTTTAAGTGAAATCCATCATCCTGAGAGCAACATTGACAGGTTATTTAAATCCTTCAGAGAGCAAAATTAAGAGGTTATTTAATCAACAGCTGCCTGCTCATTTAAAAATCACTGGAGACAAACGCATATATAAGGCAACCCAAATTAAAGGAGAAATGCTGCTTTTAACAACCTGCACCTCATTTCTGGCATAAAATATGGTCACTAATATAACTTTGTTGTCATCATTAGTCCATAGTTCTAGCAATGTGTTCAGTTCAAATCTGAGGCAAACAGTTTTCTTCTTCCACTAAGGTGGATTAGAAGTTCTTGTGGTACACAGTGCTCACGACTGTACAGGAGGAACCTAGCAGTCAATGCAACTCACTGATTTCAAAATGTAGCTCTTTTCAACCAGATGTGTGGTGCTGTGACATGTCAATCATCTGTGTCCAATCAGATTTCAGGGGAGTCCAGTGCAACCCCGTCCTCCACTCTAGCTCCACCCATGCCAGGAAGTGTTCAACATTTGACATTTCCTGCTTTACTGTGGACTCAAAATTTGGCACTTCCTGTTTCAGTGTGAACTTGCCACTGAGTTCCTGCGAGATTTCATGGGATCTTGTCTGTCAATCCAGGAAGTGTCGATCCAGGAAGTGTTCAACATTTGACATTTCCTGTTTCACTGTGGACTCAAAATGTGGCACTGACTCCCTGTACCATAGAGCGAGCTTTGTGCCGTTTGTGCGGCGCTTTGATTATATGAATGATTAATTTGCCTGTTGTACCTTCCTAGAAGTATATACTGTACACTGTACTGAGTGTCCCTCTGGTTTTAAGTCGTTATATGGATGAGAAAATCAACTAAATGTGTTTCTGTTTAGCCCAGCACTGTTTGCTTTGTAAATGACAATTACGCCTAATTAAATTAAACACATATATAGATTTTAGCGGCAGACAGAAAAACCTCTCTGAGGCTTGACATTTCAAGCTCCGATGAGTCTCATTACCAGAGCTCTGGAGGAATTGAAAATGGTACAGCACGACGCTCTATATTCCTACTACCTTTGGATATCCAGACTGTCTCGCACCATGTGATCTTGCACATAAGCACGGAAAGCAATGCTATGATCAAATTATGCA